>NC_045434.1:177824230-177831495 GCF_002776525.5 Piliocolobus tephrosceles
TTTCTTTCTTTCTTTCTTTCTTTCTTTCTTTCTTTCTTTCTTTCTTTCTTTCTTTCTTTCTTTCTTTTCTTTCTTTCTCTCTCTCTCTCTTTCTTTCTTTCTTTCTTTCTGATGCAGTCTCGCTCTGTCGCCAGGCTGGAGTGCAGTGGTGTGATCTTAGCTCGCTGCAACCTCTGCCTCCCGGGTTCGAGTGATTCTCCTGCCTCAGCCTCCCGAGTAGCTGGGACTACAGGTGCGTGCCACCGCACCCAGCCAATTTTTGTATTTTTAATAGAGACGGGGTTTCACCATGTTGGCCAGCCTGGTCTTGATCTCTTGACCTCATGATCCACCTACCTCGACCTCCCAAAGTGCTGGGATTACAGGTGTGAGCCACTGTGCTCAGCCTCTGTAGACATTAATACACTCAATAATGGCACCCAATAGATGATAAATCCTATTACAGAGAAACCCTCTTATTCAATGCATTGGATGATTAATCTGAAAAGTCCTGTATATCATTAAACAGAGATATATACTTACCTTGAACATTTTATTTTAACTTAAAAAAATATAAATATAGATTCATTCTCCAAGTTTTTGATGTAGGGCCAAAGGTATGTGTCTGCTGACTGGCTTTTCAGATCTTTCCTGCATAAATCACACCCATAACACATTGTCTACAATTTTAGTTTTTAGTGGAACAAGAACTTAAAGCAATTAGAGTGCAGATTCCTAGACTGTTGTGATTTTTTTTTTCCTCAGTCTTATCCACATATCTTTCAACAGCAATTATTTTAGAGATTCACCATAGTTTTCAACTTAGCTTTCATAGAAAAAATAAAATATCCAATTTTTTATCATTGGGTTTACAAAATACGGTTGTCCCTCCGTATCCACGGTGGATTAGTTCTAGGACCCCCTCCAGATACCAAAACACTTGGATGCTCAATTCCCTTATATAAGATGGCATAGTGTTTTCATATGACCTTCACATATCCTTTCGTACATTTTAAATAATCTCTAGATACTTATAATACCTAATATAATGCAAATGCTATACAAATAGTTCTTATATTTATTTTTATTTGTATTATTTTTTATTGTTGTGCTGTTTTTATTTTTATTTTTTTGGAGACAGGGTCTTGCCTTATCACCCGGGCTGGAGTGCAATGGCGTGATCATAGCTCACTGCAGCCTGGAACTCGTGGGCTTAAGTGACATTCCTGCCTCAGCTTCCCAAGTAGCTGGGACTTTAGGTGCATGCCACCACACACAGCTAATTTTTAAATTTTCTGTAGAGACAGGGTCTTGCTGTGTAGCCCATGCTGGTCTTGAATTCCTGGACTCAAGCGATTCTCCCTCCTTGGCCTCCCAAAGTGTTGGTATTACAGGTGTGAGCCATGCCACTCCCAGCCTATTATTATTGTTGTTGTTATTATTATTATTTTGGAGACAGAATCTCGCTCTGTCAACCAGGCTGGAATGCAATGGTGTGATCTCGGCTCACTGCAACCTCCGCCTCCTGGGTTCAAGCGATTCTCCTGCCTCAGCCTCCCAGGTAGCTGGGATTGCAGGCACACACCACTAGGCCCAGCTAATTTTTGTATTTTTAGTAGAGACGGGGTTTCACCATGTTGGCCAGGCTGTTCTTGAACTCCTGACCTCAGGTGATCCACCTGCCTCAGCCTCCCAAAGTGCTGGGATTATAGGCGTGAGCTACCACACCCGACCTATTTTTTTTATTGTGTTTTCTTTCTTGAATATTTTTGATCCATGGTTGGTAGAATCTGTGGATGAGGAACCTGTGAATACAGAGGGCTGACTGTACTTAATGAAATTAGGTAATTGCAATAATAACTAGCACTGGTATAAAGAGGCTTAGAAACAAGTACAGCTGAGTTCTGGTAAGCACACAAGACAATGCGTGGGAATGATAGTAAGTGGCCAAGATGGTATACTAGCAAAACCATCAGCCGATAGTATGTCGTGGGCATCAGTTAGAATGTTATATACAGGATATGGAGAGTGTCAGTTAACCGGGCATGTAAGTTAAGTGGAAGTCGGTTGAGATAGCTACGATATTATTATTCTCTCTGTTTCTACCATTGACCTAGTTACAGGGCCCGATTATCTTCTCAGCTGACCCCTCTGGAGGAAATTATCTTCAATCAGGCTGGTTCATTGTTGAGGTCTGCCCCTGGCCAGAAAGGAACAGAGGAACACATAGACTCCCCAAGAAATGAAGCCTAGTAAGTTGGAAGAGATTTTAAAATATTTAGTTTTCAAAGGGTTACTCCTGATTTCTGAGGCTCCCCATCCCTGATGAGCTGAGATGGGGAGAAAAGTTCCACCTCTCTACACTGTCCTGTGATGGGCACAGCATTGTGGAGAGGAAGGTCTGACTTTAATTAGTCAGACCATCACCCTACTAAACTCCACTGAAACCAAAACAAACCAGGCAGTCCCATATGTCATAAGAATTAAAGGCATGGTTCCCACTTCCTAACGATGCTTTTACAGAAACCGTTCCACTGTAAAACTTTATGATTTGGATCTTTATAGCCGCCAGCAGAGCACATGTTCACTGCCTTAAATTATAACTTAATCACAATAGAAACTGACTTTCCAGCCCTTTGCAGTCAAGACGGGAGAGGGAAGGGGCCTCCAGAACAAATGGCTGCTATTCCTCTGCCCACCTGCCTCCTCCTGCCCTGCCTAGTGTAGTCCCAGGAAAGCAGAGGATGTGGGGAAACACATACCTCACAGCCCAGGAAAACTTCAAAGCCAGAATCTTCCAGTATGGTCCAGAGACATAAATATCGTCCTGTCCAGGACTTACGTGGCCTAGTTAGGGCGAGTGAGTGCTGCCGAGAAGTAAAAGGCAAGAAGGATCAGAGGGAGAAAGGCAAGACAGCAGGGAGCTGCAGGCATGTGCACCCATCTCATCACCCTGCTCTGGCCAGCTCACCCGGTTCCTTAACTTTTTAACTTCGGTTGACATCCTCTATTGTTGCAGACTAGTTTGACACAAAAAGGAAACAAAAGCAAAATATCCCCACCTCTCCTCAGTTCAACACAGCTGAAACAGAAAGTGTGGGAAGGAGAGTGACAGAAGCTGTTGGACCGGAAGGCTGAGGCCAGATCCTGAAGGGCCTTGTGTGGCACACTCAGAAATGTTTATTTTATCCTGTAGGCAATTGGGAACAATTCAAAATTTTCAGTACTGAAGCAACCTGATGAGATTGCCTTTCAAAAAGACTCTACATTCAAAGAAGATACACAAACGGCCCCAAAATGAAAAGATACTCAGTACCATCAGTCACTAGGGAAATGCAAATCAAAACCACAGTGAGATACTGCTTCACACCCAGTAGGATGGCTGTTTTTTAAAAGCCCAAACAAAACATAACAACAAAACCAAACCAGAAAATAAGTGGCACCCAGGATGTGGGAAAACTGGACCTCTCATGCAGGGCTGATAGGAATGGTGTAAATGGTGCAGTGGCTATGGAAAGGAGTTTGGCAGTTCCTCAAAACGTTAAACATACAGTTATCACGTGACCCAGCAATTCCACTCCTAGATATATACCCAAGAGAACTGAAAACATATGTCGACACAAAAACTTGTACAGCAATGTGCATAGCAACATTATTATAATAGCCAAAATGTGGAAATGAGATCGATTCCATCAACTAATGAATGGCTAAACAAAATATGGTATCCATACAATGGAATATTATTAAGCCATAAAAAGGAATGAAGTACTGAAACATGCTACAATAGTGGTAAAACTTGAAAACATTATATTAAGAGAAACAAGCTAGACACAAAAGGCCACATATTTTATGATTTTATTTATGTGCAATGTCTAGAATAGGTAAAATCACGGAGATGGTAAGCAGATTAGTGGTTGCCAGGAGATGGAGAAGAGGGGGAATTCAGAAGTACAGGGCTTCTTGTTTTTTTTTTTTTGAGACGGAGTCTCGCTCTGTCGCCCGGACTGGAGTGCAGTGGCGCCATCTCGGCTCACTGCAAGCTCCACCTCCCGGGTTCACGCCATTCTCCTGCCTCAGCCTCCCGAGTAGCTGGGACTACAGGCGCCCGCCACCTCACCCGGCTAGTTTTTTTGTATTTTTTTAGTAGAGACGGGGTTTCACCGTGTTAGCCAGGATGGTCTCGATCTCCTGACCTTGTGATCCGCCCGTCTCGGCCTCCCAAAGTGCTGGGATTACAGGCTTGAGCCACCGCGCCCGGCCGTTTTTTTGTTTTTTGAGACAGAGTTTCGTTCTTGTTGCCCAAGCTGGAGTGCAATGGTGCAATCTCAGCTCACCACAGCCTCCGCCTCCCGGGTTCAAGTGATTCTCCTACCTCAGGCTCCCAAGAAGCTGGGATTACAGGCGTGTGCCACCAAGCCCGGCTAATTTTTTATATTTTTAGTAGAAACAGGTTTCACCATGTTAGCCAGGCTGGTCTCGAATTCCTGACCTCAGGTGATCTGCCCACCTTGGCCTCCCGAAGTGCTGGGATTACAGGCATGAGCCACGGTGCGTGGCCAGTACAGGGATTCTTTAGAGCATGATGAAAATGTTCCAGAGTTAGAGGGTGGTGATAGTTGAATGACATTGTGATTATACTAAAAAACCACTGACTTGTACACTTTATTTTATTTAATTTTGAGATGGAGTATTGCTCTGTTGCCCAGGCTGGGAGTGCAGTGGCACGATCTTGGCTCACTGCAACCTCTGCCTCCCAGGTTCAAGCGATTCTCCTGCCTCAGCCTCCTGAGTAGCTGGAATTATAGGCACCCAACACCTCGCCTGGCTAATTTTTGTATTTTTAGTAGAGACAGGGTTTTGCCATGTTGGCTAGGCTGGTCTCAAACTCCTAACCTCAGGTGATTCACCAGCCTTGGACTCCCAAAGTGCTAGGATTACAGGCGTGAGCCACTGCACTCAGCCAATGACTTGTACACTTCAAAATGATTAAAATGGTGAATTTTATCTTTTTTTTGAGATAGGGTCTCACTCTGTCACACAGGATGGAGTGCAGCAGCACGGTCACTGCTCACTGCAGCCTCGAATGCCTGAGCTCAAGTGATCCCCCACCTCAGCCTTGGTGGAGGTGGAGGTCAATGCTGAAGTCCAGTGGGTTGGGAATGAATGGGAGACAAAGAAGAGGAGAAGGTCACCTCTCAAGTATTCATTGAATGTCTTCTATGTGTCAGGCCACAGTAGAGAGGAAATCCTTCCAGAAAGCTTTGGAAATAATAGGAAGGGAAGAAATAGGAAAGTAAATGATGAGGATGCAGGAAGAGGACGGGAGGGAAATGAGAGAGCCAAAAGGACAGGAGGGTCCAGTTAGAAAGCAAGAAGTTTAAGGTTGATAAGTTCTTAGTAATGAGGCTCACAGTATGGCCATGGGACTGGACAGTGAAATGGAGTGGTGGTAAAGGTCTGTAGAAATTAACAGGCCAAGAAACTATACATGTGAGGGATCAGATCATTCCATCCAACAAATGAGGAGTGGAGACTGTCAGAGAACAGACAGTGATAGAAGTGAGAAGACAATAGAATAGTGGAACAGCAAGGGTCTCAAAGAAAGGGGAATTGTGGGCCGGGCACGGTGGCTCAAGCCTGTAATCCCAGCACTTTGGGAGGCCGAGACGGGTGGATCACGAGGTCAGGAGATCAAGAGCATCCTGGCTAACACGATGAAACCCCGTCTCTACTAAAAAATACAAAAAACTAGCCGGGCGAGGTGGCGGGCGCCTGTAGTCCCAGTTACTCGGGAGGCTGAGGCAGGAGAATGGCGTAAACCCGGAGGCGGAGCTTGCAGTGAGCTGAGATCCGGCCACTGCACTCCAGCCTGGGCAGCAGAGCGAGACTCCGTCTCAAAAAAAAAAAAAAAAAAAGAAAGAAAGGGGAATTGTGTGTATCCTTTTTATTTTTCTTTTTTACAAATAAGTAAACCTGCATATTCCACTACTAGCTACTTAGTAGACACTCCATAAATAAATGTTGCCACTGACTGATGTGTGCTCTCAAAAGCATCTCATAGCTGGCATGTTCTCAACTGAACTGTGATTCCCTTCCAAACTTAGTTCTCTTCCATTGTTTTCTGCCTCATCTATTCCATTGCACATGCCAAAATCTTAGGAAGCATTATTGACATATTTCCTTCCTCTTTGTCACTCTCGAGATGGAATCCATCATCAAGTCTTACCAATTTTACTTCCTAAACATCTCTCACATATGTCCACATTGCTCTACATGCTCGTCTAAGCACCCATCATCTCCTGTCTACTTTATCTGCCTCCTTACTCACCTCTGCACATCTGCTCTTGTCTCCCTGCAATCCATTCTCTACTCTGCAGCCAGAATCATAGTTTCAAAATCTGAATCTGATCAGGATGTGTGTCCTTTACTCCTTCATCCCATTCAAACCCTTTAAGGGATTCCCATTGTTCTTAGAGTAAGAACCCCTTAATGTCAGACTCTGCAACCTCACCTCGTACCACACTTTCATACTATTTTCAGTCTTTTCTAACCTAGTGCTTGTTGTGATCCCTCCTGGTAGGGCCTTTGCACCTGCGATTGCCTCTGCCTAGTGTTCTTCGTCTCTGTTGCCTAAATGCCTATTCATCCTAATCAGTTCAACTTTCCTAAAATTTTTGTCTGGGTCATATCATACTCGGGCTGTCATAGCACTGCATAATTCTTCTTCATAGTGCCTGCTACAGTTGCAATTTTACATTTGATTAATGCCTGTTTCCATGAGGACAGGGACTGTGCCTCACACATAGAAGGAACTCAGTAAATATTTAGTGAATGAATGAATAATATACCAATAAACTTGCTCAGTGGTGTTAAGTGGCAGATCTGGGACTGTGTCCCAAGAGGAAATGTATTAGCAGGGAGGTTTGAAAAATGAACTCCAAGATCCCTTCCATTTCTGAGATTTGTGCTTTCTAGGTGAACTTCTATTATTTTCCTTCCCTTCCTTTTCTTAGGCTGGCTTGCCTGGCCTTATCTATACACCGCCACTGGGTACCATAAAGAATTAAAGACCTAAGGATTGGAAGGAATTAGTTCCCTCAGATGTTGGAAACCTTTCCTTTATCAGATGATTGAAAGAAACTCCTTAACAACAACCTTAATAATGCGTCATTTATTCTCTACTTAAACACATCTAATAATAGAGTTCAATTCTTCTCCAAAGGATTCCCTGTGGGTTTTCTTTCCTTTTTTTTTTTTTTTTTTTTTTTTTTTTTTTTTTTTTTTTT
>NC_045434.1:177831595-177866777 GCF_002776525.5 Piliocolobus tephrosceles
GCCCACTGCAAGCTCCGCCTCCCGGGTTTACGCCATTCTCCTGCCTCAGCCTCCGGAGTAGCTGGGACTACAGGCGCCCGCCACCTCGCCCGGCTAGTTTTTGTATTTTTAGTAGAGACGGGGTTTCACCGTGTAGACCAGGATGGTCTCGATCTCCTGACCTCGTGATCCGCCCGTCTCGGCCTCCCAAAGTGCTGGGATTACAGGCTTGAGCCACCGCGCCCGGCCGGTTTCTTTCCTTTAATAATACATAAGTTAGGCATCTTTTTCATATGATTATTGTCCATTTGTATTTCTTTCTAAAACGAGTTCTCATATCCTTTACCCTCTTCTGTTAATTTTTTAGACTGATTTATAAATTCTCTGTAGATTAAAGAAATTAGCCCTTTGTCATATTATGTTGTAAATATGTTTTCCAGTTTGTTGTTGATCTTCTGATATTGTTTTTGGCATCTAAACCATTCTTTTTTTTTTTTTTTTTTTTTTTTTTTTTTTGACGGAGTCTCACTCTGTTGCCCAGGCTGGAGTGCAGTGGTGTGATCTTGGCTCACTGCAACCTCTGCCTCTCAGGCTCAAACAAGTCTTGTGCCTCAGCCTCCCAAGTAGCTGGGATCTGTACAGGTGTGTGCCACCATGCCCAGCTAATTTTTTGTATTTTTTTGTAGAGACCGAGTTTCACCATAATGGCCAGGCTGGTCTCAAACTCCTGACTTCAAGCAATCCACCTGCCTCAGCCTCCCACAGTGCTGAAATTATAGGCATGAGCCACTGCACCTGGCCTAAACAATTCTATTCTACATGGAACAAAATTTAAAAGACACAAAAGATTATATAAGGACAAATAAATCTTCCTTCACTCTTGCTTTCCAGCTCAATTCCCCTCCCCAAACGCAAGTACTATTAAAGTTTCTTGTATATCTTCCCAGGGCTTGCCTAAGCAATAACAACTTATATGTATAGCTGTTTATCTTCCTACAATACACACAAAAGGTAATAATGCACTCTGCTTCCACATCTTGCATTTTCACTTACGACACAAGATATATCAGAGACCTTTCCATATCAGTACAGGAAGAGCTGATAGATACTGCCAAATTGCCCTCCATAGAGGTTGAACCAATTTACACTCTCATTAGCAATATATGCGAATGTTTCTTTCCACATCTTTCACTGGTACAGGCATACTTCATTTTATTGTACTTTGTAGCCATTATGTTTTTTACAAATTGAAGGTTTGTGGCAACCCTGTGTTCAGCAAACCTATCAGTGCCATTTTTTTCAACAGCCTGTGCTCACTTTGTGTCTGTGTCACATTTTGGTAATTCTTGATCTTTGATGTTACTATTTTAATTGATCTGGGGTGCCATGAACCACACTCATATCAGATGGCACACTTAATAAATGTTGTGTGTGTTCTGACTGCTCTACCAACCGGCTATTTCCCCATCTCTTTCCTTGGGCCTCCCTATTCTCTGAGACACAACCATATTGAAATTAGGCCAATTGGCCGGGTGTGGTGGCTCAAGCCTGTAATCCCAGTAGTTTGGGAGGCCGAGACGGGCGGATCACGAGGTCAGGAGATCGAGACCATCCTGGCTAACACAGTGAAACCCCGTCTCTACTAAAAAAAATACAAAAAGCTAGCCGGGCGAGGTGGCGGGTGCCTGTAGTCCCAGCTACTCGGGAGGCTGAGGCAGGAGAATGGCGTGAACCCGGGAGGTGGAGCTTGCAGTGAGCTAAGATCCGGCCACTGCACTCCAGCCTAGGCGACAGAGCGAGACTCCGTCTCAAAAAAAAAAAAAAAAAAAAAAAAAAAAAGAAATAAGGCCAATTAAAAACCCTACAAAGAGCTCTCACTGTTCAAGTGAAAGGAAGAGCCACACATCTCTCACTTTAAATCAAAAGCTGGAAATGACTATGCTTAGTACAGACGGCATGTCAAAAGCTGAGACAGGCTGAGAGCCAGGCCTCTAGTGCTGAACAGTTAGCCAAGTTGTGAATGCAAAGGAAAAGTTCTTAAAAGAAATAAAAAACGCTATGCTAGTGAACACATGAATGATAAGAAATGAAACAGTCTTATTGCTGACAGAAAGTTTTAGTGGTCTGGATAGAAGATCAGCCACAACATTCCCTGAAGCCAAAGCCTAATCTAGACCAAGGCCCTAACTCTCTTCAATTCTATGAAGGCTGAGAGATGTGAGGAAGCTGCAGAAGAAAAGTCTGAAGCAGCCGGGCGCGGTGGCTCACGCCTGTAATCCCAGCACTTTGGGAGACCAAGGCGGGCAGATCACCTGAGGTCGGGAGTTCGAGACCAGCCTGACCAACGTGGAGAAACCCTGTCTCTACTAAAAATACAAAATTAGCTGGGCGTGGTGGTGCATGCCTGTAATCCCAGCTACTCGGGAGGCTGAGGCAGGAGAATCGCTTGAACCCGGGAGGCAGAGGGTGCAGTAAGCTGAGATTGTGCCACTGCACTCCAGCCTGGGCAACAAGAGTGACATTCCGTCTCAAAAGAAAAGAGAAAAAAAAAGAAAACGTTTGAAACTAACAGAGGTTGCCTCATGATGTTTAAGGAAAGAAGGTATCTCTGTAACAGAAAATGACAAGGTGGAGTAGCAAGTGCTGATGGAGAAGCTGCAAGTTATCCAGAAGATCAAGCTAAGATAATTAAAGAAGGTGGCTGCACTAAACAATGGACTTTCAATGTAGATGAAACTGCCTTATATTGGAAGGTGCCATCCAGGGCTTTCAAAGCTTGAGAGAAGAAGTCAATGCCTCAAAGCTTCAAAGGACAGGTTGACCGTGTTAGGTGCATAATGCACTTGGTGACTTAAAGTTGAAGCCAGTGCTCATTTGCCATTCCAAAAATCCTAGGGCCCTTAAGAATTAAATCTATTCTGCCTTTGCTCTATAAATGGAACAACAAAGCCATGATGACAGCACATCTGTTTATAGCATGGTTTACATAATATTTTAGGCCCATTGTTGAGATCTACTGCTAAAAGAAAAATATTCCTATCAAAATATTCCTGCACATTTACAATGCACCTGGTCACCCATGCGCTCTGATGGAGATGTACAAGAATATGAATGTTGTTTTCATGCCTGCTAACACAACATCCATTCTACAGCCCATGGATCATGGAGTAATTTCAACTTTCAAGTCTTATTACTTAACAAATACATTTTGTAAGGCTATATCTGCTATAGATAGTGATTCCTCTGATGGATCTGGGCAAAGTAAATTGAAAATCTTCTGGAAAGGATTCATCATTTTAGATTCCATTAAGAAGAGTCATGATTCATGGGAGGGGGCCAAAATATCAATATTAACAAGAATTTGGAAGAAGTTAATTTCAGCCCTCATGGGTGACTTTGAGGGTTTCAAGACCTTAGTGGAGAAAGTAACTGTGAATGTGGTCAAAATAGCGAGAATTACAATAAGTAGAGCCTGAAGATGTAATTGAATTGCTGCAATCTCATAAGAAAACCTGACTGGATGAGGAGTTGCTTTTTATGGATGAGCAAACATCCATAAAAATCTATTTTAAGATTCTATTCTTAAAATAGAATCCACTTCCTGGTGAAGATGTTGTGAACATTGCTGAAATGACAACAAAGAACTTAGAATCTTACATAAACTTAGTTGATAAAGTAGCTGCAGGGTTTGAGAGGATTGACTGCAATTTTGAAAGAAGTTCTACTGTGAGTAAAATGCTATCAAATAGCATCACATGCTACACAGAAATCTTTCATAAAAACAGAGTCAATGTGGCAAACATCATTGTTGTCTCATTTTAAGAAATTGCCACAGCTACGCCAACCTTAAGCAACAACCGTGATCAGTCAGCAGTCATCAACACTGAGGCAAAACCCTCTACTAGCAAAAATATGATTTGCTGAAGGCTCAGATGATCATTAGCATTTTTTAGCAATGAAATATTTTAAAATTAAGGTGTGTACATTGTTTTTTAGACATAACGCTATTGCACATTTAATAGACTACAACATAGCATAAATGTAACTTTTATATGCACTGGAAAACCAAAAGTTCATGTGACTCGCTTTGATGTGATATTTGCCTTATTGTGGTGGTCTGGAACTGGATCTTCAACATCTCTAAGGTATACTTGTACACTATTAAAATCTTTTTGATCTCTGCCAATCTGATAGGTAAAAAATGGCATATCGCAGCCAGGTGTGGTGGTGCATGCCCATGATCTCAGCTACGCAGGAAGCTGAGGCAGAAGGATCACCCTCAACCCAGGAGTTTGAGGCCAGCTTCTGAAACACAGTGAGGGTCCATCTAAAAAAAATGGCACATGGATTTATCTAAGAGTAAAGTTGAGCATTTTTTTATATATTTAATATATTTATGGCCATTAAAATTTTTTATGGCTTCTAGACCTTTCCATTTTAGAGGAATTAGGATTGGGAAGGATTATTGTGATAATAGGAGAAAGAATCTTTAGTTAATCTAGATTTAGTAACCTGCTTTTCCACTGGTGTCGCAGTGGGAGGGTTTGAGCTGTATTTTTATCAGCAACACATCTGTGACTAAAGATATATTATGATAGTGTAGAAACAGTATGGGTTTTCAGGTCAAGCAGACTTGAACTAAAACCCCATCTCCTTTCTTTGATTCTTTCTTTTCCTATTAATTTATTGAAGTTGTACTACGTGTCAGACCCTGTGTAAGGTGCTGGAGATTCAAAGGTAAATAAAACACAGTTCTTGCCATCCAGAAACTCTCAGTATAATGAAGGAGCCAGGCACATAAACCAGTAAGTATAATGCAAAATAGGTAACAATAATGATGATGTGGATGCTGATGAGATACAGATAATAGCTGGCAGCTCTGTGGATGATGAATCAGGAAAGGACGACACCAGAGACAAGGAGAGCAGTCAGTAGGCTGTAGCGGCAATCTAGGCAAGTAATGTAGTAAGAATGAAGAAGAGAAATCAGATTCTAGATGGAATGAGGCAGTCAGTAAGAGAATGGTTTTGGTAAGAGTGGGGAGTGAGGATAGGTTTCTGTGGGTTGAGGACTGATGGAGAGATGAGGCAAGTTGCTGTTTCTTTGATATGATAGCTGTTGTGGCATATTAGTTCATCAAATATCCATTTCCTTCATTCCTCCACCTCCCATCTTCTCTGCCACACAGGTGTGCTTTGCTCATATGACTTGCTTAGTCTTCAAAGCAGGATGAAGTGACATTCCTACCCTCTGACTTTGGACTTGGCCATCGATTTCCTTTAACCAGTGGAATGTTAGTAGATACAATGCAAGTAGAGATTTTAGATATGCACAAAAAAAAAAAGAAAAAGAAAAAGATGCGCATGCAAAGTCGGCCTTGGTCTCTTAGGCTCCTGACTCCCACCATGAGAAGAACATGCCTCTGGTAGCTACTGGTTCAAGAACATTAAAGAACACATGGAACAGACCTGGACCTAACCCGCAGCTTAGAGTCAGGCCCATCTGAGCTCAGCCTAGACTAACTGAATCTCAGGTGATCTATACAACTGTACACTCAAGAAATATATATCCATCATCTGACACTGAATTCTGAGTAAGTTTGTTACACAATGTTGTTGTGGCAAGAGCTGCTGATATAGGCCTCTAAAAGTGGTATCTTTTCCCTAGGCTAAATATCCCTATTTTCTGCAACTGTTCATAGTATGCCCCCTCCTTTCTTATTTCTGTCAGATTTCTCTGCAAGATATACCAACTGAACCAATTAGGAGGCACCCCTCCAAAGAATCACCAAATTAGAATTCTGCACACATGTGACCCTCTTCCTCACCTCTTCAACTGTCTCCATTCTAGAGGTCACCCTATGGAAACAGAAGGAATCTGTCCCTGGAGCCTGGGCTCAGGGTGAGTCTAGAATGAGGAGGCTTGGGAAGATTAAAGATCAAACTCCATGAGTGAATTAGAAGGGAGTGGTTCTCAGCTCCTGGTTAATTCTGGAAACTCAAGTTATTCTATAAACAAAGACAGAGGTCAAGAGACATCTAAAATGTCTACATGGAAGCCAATTATACACCAGTTGTCTACAGTTTGGACTCAAAAGATGATATTGCTTCACATCCCAAACAACCTAAAGCCAGGTAGATAAGGAGGATATAGGACAGATTCCCATTCTGTGGCATCTGAAGCTTAGCATATACCACTTTGAGGACCCTCTTAAAAAAAAAAAGAAACAAAATTACATATATAAAATTAGGTTCAAAAGTATTTATTAGAATGACAAATCATTTCACAACAATTACAAAGTTTTAAAGGTTGAGGAAAATGAGAATCACCACAAAAATATTCCAATAACATAATTTTAAATTAATTGATATACTTCTAAGTGTTTATTTCCTGTATTTTCTTTTTTTTCTTTCTTTCTTTTTTCTTTTTTTTTTTTCTTTTGAGACAGAGTTTCGCTCTTGTTGCCCAGGCTGGAGTACAATGGCGCGATCTCAGCTCACCGCAACTTCTGCCTCCCGGGTTCAAATGATTCTCCTGCCTCAGCCTCCCAAGAGCTGGGATTACAGGCATGTGCCACCATGCCTGGCTAATTTTTTATTTTTAGTAGAGATGGGTTTCTCCACGTTGGTCAGGCTAGTCTCAAACTCCCGACCTGAGGTGATCCGCCCGCCAGACCTTTCTTGTATTTTCTTTTTTTGTTTTTTGAGATGGAGTCTTGCTTTGTCGTCCAGGCTGGAGTGTAGTGGTGTGATCTTGGCTCACTGCAACCTCCACCTCCTGGGTTCACGCCATTCTCCTGCCTCAGCCTCCCGTGTAGCTGGGACTACAGGCGCCAACCACCACGCCCGGCCAATTTTTTGTATTTTCAGTAGAGACGGGGTTTCACTGTGTTAGCCAGGATGGTCTCAATCTCCTGACCTTGTGATCCACCCGCCTTGGCCTCCCAAAGTGCTGGGATTGCAGGCGTGAGCCACTGCACCCGGCCTTTCTTGTATTTTCTAAGCTATGGACTCTGACTCTTCATATGAACAATTCTGAAGTATCTATACTTCATTTTTCTATGAAGAAAATAGAAAATCCTGTCTTTCTTCTACCATTGTTGACCAAAATTTGTTCATAACTGATAGCTTAGAGAATTTCTTTCCACCTCAAAACTCCTTACTAGTACTGTTATATAAATGTTAAGGATTAATGTGAAATTTGGGGAAACCTCTATCAAGTTTCTTTCATATAGGAGTTGTAAGATTTCATGGCCTTTCGAATTTTCCTTAATATTCTTGGACTTTATTGATACTCTTTTACAGTTTATTATTGGTGTCTTGGTTACAGTGACATAATTACGAGTTTTCTGTTACCTTTGGCGATGTCAATATCTTGGAGATGTGTATATAACTTCACATAAGAATGCACTCATTGTTAGTAGTATTGCTACAGGCTTATGCACCATAAACACAGGAATTTTAATAAATTCCATTTCATGTGATTCCTATATATATATATATATATATACACACACACACATACACACACACCAGGTGTGGTGGCTCACACCTGTAATCCCAGCACTTTGGGAGGCCAAGGCAAGCAGATCACTTGAGCAGGCGTTTGAGATGAGCCTGGCCAACATGGTGATACCCTGTCTCTACTAAAAATACAAGAAAAAACAAATTAGCTGGGCATGGTGGTGCATACCTGTAATCCCAGCTGCTTGGGAGGCTGAGGCAGGAGAATCGCTTGAACCTGGGAGACGAAGGTCACAGTGAACCAAGATTGCACCACTGCACCACTCCAGCCTGGGCAACAGAGCAAGACTCTGGCTCAAAAAAAAAAAAAAAAAAAAAAAAGGAAAGAAAAAGGAAAAAAAAAAATGATACATTTACAATTGTATACACTGCATTAAGATGTATTCCTGACAGGTGCGATGTTTCGTTTTGACCAGCCATTAATAAGAACCAAAATTTCCACTTACAATTTTACATATGTGAGGACTAGTTTCTGGATCCATACATTTTAAGCCTTGTTTCTCTTCCATTGCAGAGCATCATAGGACACATTCATGTCCCCTGACAAGCTCTGATCATGCACCTTTATGACCTGACCCAGTTAATTAGCAGAGTGGGCAGCAGCAGTACTCCTGAAGTCATTTATACACCAGGACAGCCAACAGTAAGTTAACTGCACAGAAGGGACTGCAAACCACATAAACAGATGCATAAACTAAATATAAAATATACTCAAATAAACTAAATATAAAATATACTCCCAACTCAGCTTCTCCTGAAACAGATCACCAAAACATCCATGGCCACTCCAACGCCATTCCAGGAGGGGAAGTATGAACTTGAAGGGAAATCTCAATTTTGATTAAAGTATTTCATTTTTGCAAAGTGAAAAAATACAACCATGTAAAAATATTGCTAAGGCCTCTTCCAGGGTCTTGAAAGGAGTTCATGAAAGTAAGGGACCTGGAAGTTTAAATTCACTAACTGCATAAAAAATCCACTTCTAGAAGGATAAAAATCCTGGTTTTATCTTTTTCTTGGTGTAGGCACCATCAATAGACAGCATTACCTGTTGCTGGGTATTTTTGCATTAAATATGCAATATTTATTGAGTACTGACCAGACACTAGGGATACAATAGTGCTGAAATGAACACCATCCCTGCCCCCGTGAGCTTAAGCTTTAGCTAAGAGAGAGACATCAAAGAGTTATATTTAGATGAATGTCCCAGGAAGGTTCCTTCAAGGGGGCAGGTCTGTTAAACCCAAATCAAACCTATTATTGAGATGTGCTGACAGGGGAGGGGGAAGGCCAGGAATGCAAGGAGTCCCTCAGCAGCGTCAGACCCCTCAGAAGGTCTCCTCTGACCTCGTGGTTCTCCTAGGGTTCAGAATCTAGCCACCGTCTTCCACATGTGTCCCTGTCTGCTCTGCAGCTATATTCAAGCTATTCCTCTGGCACTTCAGTCTTAGAACTGCTAGCATGTGAGGCTGTACCAGCAGGGCCTCTTTAGCTGGGGAACCCAGGACCCAAAGTCTAGCAGAGGAAACACTGGGCGCTAGTCTGGGGAAGCTAAAAGAGGATCCTGAAGTAAGAAGTGGTAAGTGCAGCTGACCTCCTCTCCCCTAACTAAAAACAGGGAAGTGTTGTGAGAACCCTCAATGAATAGCACCGGGAGGCTCCGATCTCCCATTTTACCCTGTTCTTTCCTACCCTTCGCAGAGTCAGCCTACTGACATGTCTTTTATTTTTTCAGCCAAACATCTTGAAATAGTTACCTACACCCATTTCCTCCACTTCTCACTTCCAATTTCCTACTGCTCCACAGCAGTCTAGCTTCTGCCAGTGAAACCGCAGGTACCAGGTGTTAGGGGATGTCACTGCCCTACCAGTATCCCCTGCCCTTACTACTTCAGTGAAGCCCAGGCTTCAGCTGCTGGTACCTGCATTCATTCGCCTGAGGGGTTTCTCTCACAGCCGGGGTCTGTTCTCCTGCCCAAGCAGCAGGCTGGAAATGTCAGTGAATTAGTGCCCTCTAAGAACAGCCCTCAACCAATGACCTGAAAGAGCTCCCTCACCCCATGAGAGAGGAACGATGAGGTGGGTGTTCTGCATGACTTCCAGGGCTTTCCCCATGGGATTAAGCTGTAATTGCCCACGGTGGCTGCTGGCCTGATTCACCCTTTACTGGCCGTCCCCTCCCTGTTCATCCCCCTCTCCTACACACACCAGTGTTCTTCATCTTTCAAATAGACTAATCGTCTCAGGGCCCACTTTTAGGAAAACTCAAACTAAGCACCAAGATCATCAATGACGTCCTGACTGTTGCGGTCTTGGTGAATCCATCAGTTAGCAAGTATGCACTGAGAACCTACTAGGTGCTAGGCATTGTCTAATCTGACCTCACCTCTTTAATACACTTGACATCCATAACCACTCCTTCTTGAAGCTCTCCTTCCTTGGATTCAGGCTTCCTTGCATGTGGATATTCCCTCTTTCATCGGCAGTTCCACTTCACCTACCCCTTATACAGTGGTGTTCCCAGAGTTCACAGCCCAGCTCTTGTTCTTCCTCCTCTACATGCCCTTCTTTGACCATGTGGCCCACCTGCACAGGATCAAATCTCATTTTTTTGTTGAAGATTCACAAATTCCTTTATCTACCCTTACTTTGCTTCCTGGGTTTCAGATTCTGTGTCCAACTACCTTTTAGATATTTTAACCCAGAAGCTACAAAGTTATCACAAATGCAGTATACCCAGTTTTGGGGGGTTTATTAGCTGGGTTCTGTGTAAAGACAAGTGTGTAAGGAAATTGGGTGGAAGACATTGGCAAGAGAGCATTTGAAAGTGATGGATCATGAGATGTAGGCTCAGTAGGAAAGGAAGTAATTCTGGGAGAAGGCTGAGAGGTTAGGAAGAAATGGAAGTGTCAAAGGCAGTGCTGGATTACTCAATAGACAAACACATTCTTTGGGCATCCAAAAAGCAAAGTGAACCCTCCCCCTCAACATCTTTTTAGGAAAACTTTGAAATTAAAAAAAAAAAATCACCAAAAGAATCACCACGGTAAAAGTCAGAAATTTATTGAACTTCCTTACACTTATTTTACAAGTTAGTATTGTTTTCATTTTATTTTATTTTTATTTATTTATTTATTTATTTATTGAGACGGAGTCTCGCTCTGTCGCCCAGGCTGGAGTGCAGTGGCCGGTTCTCAGCTCACTGCAAGCTCCGCCTCCTGGGTTTATGCCATTCTCCTGCCTCAGCCTCCCGAGTAGCTGGGACTACATGGCGCCCGCCACCTCGCCTGGCTAGTTTTTTGTATTTTTTTAGTAGAGACGGGGTTTCACCATGTTAGCCAGGATGGTCTCGATCTCCTGACCTCATGATCCGCCCGTCTCGGCCTCCCAAAGTGCTGGGATTACAGGCTTGAGCCACCACGCCTGGCCTGTTTTCATTTTAAATTACATAAGGGAACATTCTCTTTTTTGGTGCTTGGGGACATTAAAGGTCTGGCTTGGGTCTAGGCAGTCAATGAGATGAAAGCACAGTTATAATGGGAGCAAGGGAGAGAGGAAGCCGGAAGGTAGAGGCTGTTGTCCAAAAGTGGATGCTCTCTTAACCAGCCTCTTCCCTAACGACCTACTGGGTTAACTAAAACTTTCCATTCCTGCTGTAATACATTCTAGTTAATGGACACGGTGCTCTGAATGTTCCTGGCTGGCAGGCCCCTCTCTTCCACACACATATACTACTTCACTACTTCCACTTTTACCAGCGGAGTGTAAGTCATCGTGATTGTTCCAAAATTTCTTTATTCCTGTGGTAGTAGTTACTGTATTTACATAATTTAATTAAACATTATGTAAACCAATGGTGCATAAAGAAAGACAACTGTTGTTTCTAAGAACACTAAATCAGATACTTTGGGAAGTTTCATAAAGGTAAATCTGTTTTTTAAATGCTATTGAATTGGGTGTGGGTAAGACAACTAGAAAACAGTTAACATTTATTGAATGTTTACTATATGTCAGACAGTACATTAAGGCTTTGTATAAAACAGTTATTTCATCCTCATAATAACTCTCTGAAGTGGTTATTGAGGAAACTGAGGCACAAAAAGGCTAAGCAACTTACCCAAGTTAGGAAATGGTACATCCAGGATTTGAACCCAGGCGGTCTGGCTTAACAGACTGTCCTAACCATTATGGTAACATGTAAAAAAAACTGGAAAAAATCCTAACAGTGAAGTCTGTGCAGAGGCTGTTTCATAAGAATATCTAAGTTTCTCGTTCTATTTTTTTTTTAAGAGACAATGTCTCACTCTGCTGCTCAGGCTAGGAGTACAGTGGCATGATTATAGCTCACTGTAACGTCTGGGTTCAAGTGATCCTATCACCTCAGCCTCCTGAGTAGCTGTAACTACAGGTGCGTACACCATGCCCAGTTAACTTTTTTATTTTTTATTTTGTGTACAGGGAGGGTCTTGCTATGTTGCCCAGGCTGGTCTCAAACTCCTAAGCTCAAGCGATCCTCCCACTTCAGCCGCCCAAAGCACTGGGATTTGGGATTACAGGCGTGAGCCATCACACTTGGCTTTCTTGTTCTATTGTAAAGAAGCTGAAGCCAAAATCCATAGACAAGTCGATATGGATATGGTGTTCAAGAATCAAGGACTCCACACTTGATAAAAGGCCCTGACACTCTATCCAAAGACTAGCAAGTGGTTGTGCATTTCTATCGTCTAAGTTAGAATGCAATGTTGAAAGTATGTATGTGGCATATGTGGTACTTTTTATGATGTACCACTTTAACTGACTTTGATTAATCAACCTAGTAGCAATGCTGAATGAGAAGGACTTCTCTGTTTCAGAATTTAAAATTTCAGACATGGTACAGCCCTAGGTGAAGAATCAGCTATCTTCCTAAAATGCAGATCTAAATATAACACTTCCTTGCTTAAATACTTTTAATTTCCACCATCAACCCCTACTCACAACCAGAAAAAAAAAAAAAAAATCCAGGGTTATAAGTAGTATCCTGCCTACCTTTACCATCTTATTGTAAAGGAGCCAGTCCCTCTTGACCGTATTTCTAGTCATCCGCTAGTTACTTCATTCAGGCTTCAATATCTTTGACTATCATTTTCTTTGCCTGGAGTTATATTCACTCCCTCTCTAATTGGAGAAATCTTGCTCATAATTTTTTTCATTCATTCAACAAATATTTCCGGGCACCTATTGAGTGAAGAATGAACTAATATATATCTATAATATATATAAAATGATGTTTCCCTATTGAAATGTTTTGATAAGCTATTCTCTTCCTTTGAAGCATTTATCTCAATTTACTATTTTATATTTATTTTTGTGTTCATTTGTTTAGTGTTCAAGGGAAGGGGCAGAGGAGGAAGAGGAGAGAGGAAGGTCGGGTGTTGGGAGGGTGTTGGGAGAGTATACATAGTTTGCAGAGAAGGGGAAACAGTTGGGAAAAGTCTGAGGAATTAACATTGGAGCTACAGCTGAAGGATAAGTGAGTGTAACTGGGCAAGACTGGTGGCAGTTGGGGATAGGTAGGAGCAGGAGGGGTTGGGGGCACATGTGTTCCAGATCCAGGGAACAGCAGATGCTAAGACACTGGGGCAGAAGGAGGGGCAACATGATGGAGAAACTGAAAGAAGTCCAGTGTAGTGGGATTGCAGAGTGTCCCACCCCAGATGGAAGAGACAGAGGGGTATGAGGCCAGACAGGGAGAGGGTCAGACCCTGCAGGACTCTGCAGGCCACGGCAATACAACTTCAATCTTCATGAGAAAAGCAAAAGGGAGCCATTGGTGAGACCTAAGCAAGGGAATAACGTTTTCAGGTTTGTGATTTTAGAAATCTTCTGGCTGCCACGTAGACCACAGATCGGAAGTGCAGCAAATGTCACTCCTTTCTTAAGCCTTCCTTGACCCCATGTGCTCCCACCAAAACTTAGGAAGCTCCTCAAGGACAGGGACTTGGTCTGTTTTGTTCACTGCTGTATTTCCAGTGCCTAAAACAGTTCCCAGTGCTTAGTAGGTCCTTAATAAACGTTTCTTAAATAGTGCAACTTTTTAATGTCATTTCTCACATGACACTTATATAGTATCTCAACTCCATGGGCTTTCCAGCACTCTGAGAAGTGAATGACCTTTCTTGTAAGGGAAGGACTAAAGTCATAGTTAATGTAATGTTAAAGCCGTGCACAAAATTCATATAATCTGAAGGGAAAAGACATCTGTCCTGCCACCACTTTTTCCTTCTCTGACAACATGCAGTTACCTTACTTCATAATAGGAACATTGGACCCTTGGTAACCAAATAATTCCATGGATTCTCCAGTGGAAAGGAACTTCTTTCTTTCCTAAATTAAACACCTCCAGAGACTAATGGTAATTGTCTTGGCTTGGATTACCTGATAGCTTTTGTGTATTCTTTCCCCTTGCAGGTCTTAGGGCCTTTCTCCAAATTAAGAGAATCCTTATTCTAGGAATACGACACTCTAGCAATATTTTCACAAGAATCTCAAGATCTGAAAGCTAGAGGGCTCTTTGGGGGCATTTAATCTAACCCTTACTCCCACCCCAAAGCTTCCACTCCCTCAGTACCACTCCTTCCTCATCAGTTGGCTGTCTGGCCCCAGGGTGTTCTGAGATGGCTCCGGTGTCAATGAAGGACAGATGGCATGTGCTAGAGCTAGAGAACTCAGACGGTCACCCTTGATCTTCAGTAAGTTCCCATGTTTATTCCAAAACAATCTGTGTTATATTTATATAGTTTTATGACTAGTTGATTATCTCCAGTGCCAACCCCTCTTCTTATTCCAGACCATTAAATTAGTTTTTAGGGTTCTTCTTCTTGCTCAACTTATTCATCTTTCCATGTGGTTTTCAATGTTTTTACTGTCTCTAGTTCATGCCTTTGCAATTCTAACAAACTTGTTTCTTATAACCTACTTAAAATACCAAGCTCCTTAATGAATTAATCAATCAGTTAATCAAATAGTTATTAAATCCCTACCACATTTTTTCCGTCCCATAAGTTTTTCTTTGAGAGCCCCATGAGCCCCCAGGAGACTGGCAACAAGACTATTAGAAAGTCTCGGGCCGGGCGCGGTGGCTCAAGCCTGGAATCCCAGCACTTTGGGAGGCCGAGACGGGCGGATCACGAGGTCAGGAGATCGAGACCATCCTGGCTAACACGGTGAAACCCCGTCTCTACTAAAAAATACAAAAAAACTAGCTGGGCGAGGTGGTGGGCGCCTCTAGTCCCAGCTACTCGGAGGCTGAGGCAGGAAAATGGCGTAAACCCGGGAGGCGGAGCTTGCAGTGAGCTGAGATCCGGCCACTACACTCCAGCCTGGGCGACAGAGCGACACTCCGTCTCAAAAAAAAGAAAGAAAGAAAGAAAGAAAGTCTCACTGCTAGATCCATGCACTCCACCACTCCCTTCCTACGCATAATTTTACTTTCATTTCTTTTCTTCCCCCTCTTTTGTTCTCCATTTTCCTCTTTCTTATTTTTCTCCTCTCCCTCCTATGATTCCATTTTCCCATCCTGTCACTGAGGTGTCCTTCTTGGCATTTTGTGCTTGAGGCATTTTGGTGTATACTCTGCCTTCGCTAAAGGGAATCATAGTAAGGAGTCTAAACTCACATCCCCAAAACAGAGATTTGACAGAAGCAAAGGAAAGAGCAAAACAAATAGTAAGCAAATCCAGTTAACAGAGGATGACAGGAAAATGGCTTGGCAATTTCTCATAAATTTAAACTTATACTTACCATTTAACCCAGGAATTCTGTTCATTGTTCTTTACTCAAGGATAAAGAAAACTTATGTTTGCACAAAAACTTGTTCGCAAAGATTTATAGTGCCTTATTCATAACTGCCTCAAACTGGAAACAATCTAAATGTCTCTGACTGGTGAATGCATAAACAAATGGTGGTATATCCACATAATGGAATACTACTCAGAAATAAAAAGGAAGAGACTACCAAAACAGGAAACAAGATGCCAGGAGCTGGGGATCAGAGAAGAGGCTGACTACAAAGGGGAATGAAGGAATTTTTGAGGGTGGTAGAACTCTTCTATGCCCTGACTGTGGTAGTAGTTAAATGATTATATGCGTTTGTCAAAACTCACAGAACTATACACTGTAAAGGGTAAGTTTTACTATATAAAAATTCCACCTCAATAAATCTGACTTAAAAAAAATAAACCCACCAAAATAAATGAATTAGTATAGACTGAAAAACAAACAAACAAAAAAAAATAAACTTGAGTAATCATACCAAAAAGTGTTCTTTAAAACACGTTAACACACAGCAATAAAATAGTTAAACCTAAGGCAAATCCAAATGAGAATAAAAGAGAAAATACACAGGTAAACAGTATTAGAAGGAAAAAAAGGGGGGGATTTAATTTTCAATAGAAAATCTAAAAACTGTAATGTAAGCATGACTTTATTCTTAAAAAAATGAAAATCTACATGAAATTCCGTGATTTTCCAGGTATACATAAATTTACAAATTGACCCAAGAAGAGATACAAAACCTGAGTAGACCATTAACTGTAGCAGAAATGGAATTGATAAGCAAAGATATACCATTCCAAAAACCATCAGTTTCAAATAATTTACAGATGAGGTCTACCTTCAACACATACATAATTTCTATGCTACTTATTTTAGTACATAGGAAGAATGCTAAACTCATTTTGCCATATCAGCAGATCTCAGATTGTAGGCTAGGGATATGTGAAGATCTCTGAGACTTACCTGGGAGTCCACACACCCAAAACTATTTTGATAATGATACTAAGATGTTTTGACTCTTTCCCTCATTCTCTCATACAAGTGTACAGTGTTTTCCAGAGGCTAATGGAATACCATGTAATGATGCATTGCTCTGGCAACTATTAATAATAAAATGCATGCTTGTATATTCTTGTTTTAAAATTTTCTCCATTTTAATTTCTAACATTGGTAGGTAACCGACATAAACAAAGTTCTCTGTGGATCCTCAATAATTTTTAAGATGACAAATGGGTCCTGAGACCAAAAGTTTGAGAACCATTGCACTAAACTAATACTGCTCCAATATAAAAAATAGACAAAGATAGCATAAAGAAAGAAGACTATTAACTTACTTAAGAACATAAATGCAAATATCTTAGACTTAACTGTTCTTAAAAAACAATTTTCATGACTAGATAAAATTTATCTAGTAATGCAGGGGATGGTTCTGTATTTAGATATCTACTAATACAATCTATTACACTAACAGTTTACAGGAGGTAAAACCTCATGATCAGCATGAAAAGATCCTTCAAAAAGTTACATATTTTAATATCCATTCCTGATTTTAAGAGGCAAGCAGGCAAACAAATAAAAAACAGAATAAAAAAAATGTAAAACTCTCACAAAACCAGTAATAGAAGAAAATTTATTTAATTTGTTAAGAATATTCACCATACCTATCAAAGTCAGGAACAAGATAAAGATGGCTGCTTTCATTGTTATAGTTGCAACTACTAAATATGGCACTGGAAGTCCTAACTAGAGCAATAAGACAAGAAAAAGAAAGAAGGCCATCACAGAGAAATACATAAAACCATCAGTATTTACAAGTGATTTAATTTTCAACTTAGAAAATCTAAGAACTGTAAAATTTAAAACTAATCCTATATTTTTGTAAAGGCTTGATAAAAGAGCAGCCACAAAAATTAATCCTTTGCCTATACACCAACTATAACCAAATGGAAAGATGTGGTGGAAGATGTACAGTAGCAAGCAAACTGTAAAATACACGTGACTAAACTCACCAATATGTCCAAGACTTATAGGAAGAAATTGTAAACTTTATTGAAAAACATTAAAAGAAGACAAACATAAATGAGGAACACATCACGTTCCTGGATGAAACTCAAATTAAACTATAAATTTAATGAGTTTCTGATCAAAATACTTAGATTTTATGGAACTGATAAATTTATTCTAAAGTTCACCTGGGAGAAGAAATGTATAAAAGCAGTCAAGAAAATTATGAGGACAAAAACTACTGAGACAAAGGAAAAGGAAAGGTAATAGGAAGGTAGAGGCTGGACGCAGTAGCTCATGCCTGTAATCCCAGCACTTTGGAAGGCCAAGGCAGGCGGATTACGAGGTCAGGAGATCGAGACCATCCTGGTTAACAAAGTGAAATCCCGTCTCTACTAAAAAAATACAAAAAAATTAGCCAGGCGTGGTGGTGGGCGCCTGTAGTCCCAGCTACTTGGGAGGCTGAGGCAGGAGAATGGAGTGAACCTGGGAGGCGGAGCTTGCAGTGAGCCAAGATGCGCCACTGCACTCCAGCCTGGACAACAGAGCGAGACTCTGTCTCAAAAAAAAAAAAAACCCAAAGGAGTAGAATAGAGTTTAGAAACAAACCCATGTACAACCTGGCATTTTAAATCAGTAGGAAAAGGATGATGGACTATTTAATTGTGTTGGGACTACTGGAAATTCTCTTAAAGTTATAAACCTAATTCACACTATGTACTATCAAATTATTGAAAGGAAAATTTAAAACATATAACATCTTCTAGGGGGTAGGAATACCCTTCCTAAGTAAAACACAAACTCCGGAAGCCACAACAGAAAAGACTGACAGAAGAATTAAGGCTGGGCGCAGTGGCTCACGCCTGTAATCCCAGCACTTCGGGAGGCGCAGGCGGGCGGATAATGAGGTCAGGAGTTTGAGACCAGCCTGGCCAACTTGGTGAAAACCCATCTGTACTAAAAATACAAAAATTAGCTGGGCGTGGTGGCCCATGCCTGTAATCCCAGCTACTCGGGAGGCTGAGACAGGAGAATCACTTGAACCAAGGAGGCTGAGGTTGCAGTGAGCAGATCACGCCATTGCAATCCAGCCTCAGCGACAAGAGCCAGACTCGGTCTAAAAATAAACAAACAAATAAATAAAAAAGAAACAAAAATTAAAACCTTATGTATGATGTAAGACAATGTAAAGACCAGCAATAGACCAGGAAAAAATATTTGCAACACATATCACAGAGAAAAAATTTATATCATAATGTAATGGAGAGAATCTTCAAACTAAAAAGAATAAGACAACCTAACAGAGAAACAGACAAATAATATAAACAGGCAATTCACAGAACAAATAGAAATAATCTATAAATATATGAAAGCATGCTCAATTTCACTAGTAGTCACAGAAAATCTATAAAAGAACAATATACATTTTTTATTAATTAGATTTGCAAAAATTAAAGGAACTGATAATATCCAGTGTTGGTGAGATGTGTAATGAATATTCTCATTATGTAAATGAATATTCTCATTCTCTATTGGATGGGAATGTAAACAAGTACGATCTTTTTTTGTTGTTGTTGTTGTTGAGATGGAGTCTCACTTTGTCGCCCAGGCTGGAGTGCAGTGGCGCAATCTCGGCTCACTGCAACCTCTGCCTCCCAGGTTCACACCATTCTCCTGCCTCAGCCTCCCAAGTAGCTGGGACGCCCGCCACCACGCCCGGCTAATTTTTTTTTTTTTTTGAGACAGACTCTCACTCCGTCGCCCAGGCTGGAGTGCAGTGGCTGGATCTCAGCTCACTGCAAGCTCCGCCTCCCGGGTTCACGCCATTCTCCTGCCTCAGCCTCCCGAGTAGCTGGGACTACAGGCGCCTGCCACCTCGCCCGGCTAGTTTTTTTGTATTTTTAGTAGAGACGGGGTTTCACCGTGTTAGCCAGGATGGTCTCGATCTCCTGACCTCGTGATCCGCCCGTCTCGGCCTCCCAAAGTACTGGGATTACAGGCTTGAGCCACCGCGCCCGGCAAATTTTTTGTATTTTTAGTAGAGACGGTGTTTCACCATGTTAGCCAGGATGGTCTTGATCTCCTGATCTTGTGATCCTCCCGCCTCGGCCTCCCAAAGTGCTGGGATTACAGGCATGAGCCACCGCGCCGGGCCAAGTACAGTCTTTTTTAAGGGTAAGTTAGCATAGTCTCACAAAAACACCTCTTAACTCAGTATTTCCACTTCTAGAAACTTTCTTGAAGAAATAACTAAAACCTATGTGCCAAAAGTTCACTGCAGCATTGATTGCAATTATGAAAAACTGGAAGTAAATTACAACGCTTTCAACAGGAAAATAACTAAATAAATTATGGTAGTTCCAAAACATGGAATACCATTTAGGAGTTAAAGAGAATAAGGTAATTCTATTATGTATTGACATGGAAAAATTGAAAACACACATGATTAAGTGAGAAAAGCAAGAAGCACGTTTATGGTATAATCCCATGTGTATAAAAACTGTATTTCTATCTACATAAATATACATAAATGTATACATGTATAAATAGAAAAGGTCTTCAAGGGTACCTATTAAACAGTAAACAGTCCAGTTATTTATGATTGTGGAAATGAGTAGGATTAAAGAGGTGGAGTAAGAGGCTTTTACTTTTTAATTATTTCTGTAATTTATTTTTTTTTTTGCAATGGGCATGAATTTATGTTTTACCTATACATTTCAACACCAATAAAAAAACCCAACTTCCTGCTGTATCTACAGTAAGAGGCAATGCAGGCTTCAGCAAGGGCACTGGTTTTGAAAAGAGGACAGGAAATCTCTTTCAGACTTTTTTTTTTTGACACAGAGTTTCTCTCTTGTTGCCCAGGCTGGAGTACAATGGTGCAATCTCGGCTTACTGCAACCTCTACCTCCCAGGTTCAAATGATTCTCAGCCTTCCGAGTAGCTGGGATTACAGGCATGTGTCACCATGCCTGGCTAATTTTGTATTTTTAGTAGAGACAGGGTCTCTGTATGTTGGTCAGGCTGGTCTCGAACTCCCAACCTCAGGTGACGTCTCGGCCTCCCAAAGTGCTGGAATTATAGGCGTGAGACACTGCGCCCAGTTCAGACTTTTTTTTTTTTTTTTTTTTATAACATACTTTGTGTATCTCCATTATGTGGATCATCTGAAGTCTGCAGGTACATATGTATTTGCTTCTACAGACACAGAGACTGGTAAGCATTCATCTCTGTGTCTTCAGTGCCTAGCAATGTGTTAGGCATTTGGTAGACTGCACATAAGTGTATGTTGAATGAATCATAATCTGAGACAAAATAAAAAGGTAGAATAGGAGGGGCACCATGGCCAATGTCCTAATCCCAGCACTTTGGGAGGCCTGGGGGGGGAGCAGATTATATGAGTCTAGGAGTTAGAGGCCAGCCTGGACAACATGACAAAACCCCGTCTCTACAAAAAATAAAACAATTAGCTGGGCGTGGTGGCACACGCCTGTAGTCCCAGCTACTTAGAAGGCTGAGGTAGGAGGATCACCGGACCCCAGGAGTTTGAAGCTGTGGTAAGCCATAATAGCACCACCACACTCCAGCCTTGGTGACAGGGTGAATAAAAAAGGTAGAATGAATATACAGTTTTTGCTAACTCTTTAGCTGAGATGGAGTGAAGAAGAGGGTTCGAATGGATAATGGTATCATTACCAGATAGGAAAAATTGGAAGTTTGGGGGCAATTTTGGATGATAATAGCTAACATTTAATGATTACTGCCTGTGTGCAGGTATTGTGTTGAATGTGCTGTGTCTGCCATCTCATCAAATCCCAAGAGTAAACCTGTATTTCCTCACACAAAGAACAGTTCAGAGCCTTTCCCCAGGTCATTCAGCCAGCTAGAGCTGTGACTGAAACCAATATTCCAGACTCCACGCTCCTAACTTTGAGGTTATGCTGCCTCTCCAAACATGGAAAGTTAATACACTCAGTTTTGACATGTTGAGTTTGAAGTGCTGGTGGAAGATTCCTTGAGGCGTGGCTGTTCAGTGAGTAGCTAAATATCCTAAGTCTGCAGCTTCTTGGAGAGGACAGAGCTAGAGTCAAGCCAATGAGAGAGCAGTGTCTGGGAGGCCAATACTCAATAACCATTCAACAAATATTTGTCAAGCTTCCACATAAAAGTCAGGCTCAGGTATATCAAGCATTCACTTGAAACCCATTTGGATACACAGAACGTTTACTATGTGAAAATACTGTGATCCGGTATTTTCAATTGTGGGTCTTAAAAAACCTCTAATGTTCTCAATGACATTTGAAGCATCTTGAGGGCAAGGGCAAGACACTAAATTTCTTTGTATTCCCCTTGTTATAGGTCTCAAAACATGTTTGTCGATTAAATGGTTGAGAAGTTTCCTAAATCTCAAGGAAACCAAGTGTAGACAGTCTTCGTTTCTGTTACTATCTAAAAGTCTATAAAAGCATCCAGGTTTCAAATCAAATAAGATTTTTCATTAGTGTCATCAAGGTTAATTGTAGGCATCAGAAAGTTGCAGCTTGGAGCAGCAGGTTGGCTGCAAGATGTTGTGCTTGTGCCACATGATATTGCCCTTGTCAAATTTATCAAAGACCAGAGTCTGGCCCTCAGCCTTGCTAGTCCAGAGACTCAATCCTGTCAGAGTCCAGAGAACCCAGGCAGGCGCATGCACGCTAGGTTCTAAAAAAACCTAAGTATAAAACTAGAATGTCAGTTTATTTTATTTATTTATTTATTTATTTATTTATTTATTTATTTACTTACTTACTTACTGAGACAGAGTCTTGGTCTGTCACTCAGGCTGCAGTGCAGCAATCTTGGCACACTGCAACCTCTGCCTCGCAGGTTCAAGCGATTCTCATGCCTCAGCCTCCCAAGTAGCTGGGATCACAAGTGCACACCGCCACACCCAGCTAATTTTTGTATTTTTAGTAGGACAGAGTTTTGCCATGTTGGCCAGGCTGGTCTTGAACTCCTGACCTCAAGTGATCCGCCCACCTTGGCCTCCCAAAGTGCTGGGATTACAGGCGTGACACTGCCTGGCCAATGTCAGTTTATTAATATACTAAAAGGAATGTGACTGTCAGGAAAATCAGATATTTGCATCCACCATCATCTCCCTGTAGCTAAGTGATGTGCAAAGCTGTTACCAGGAGACCACACAGTAAGCCCAGAAGGCAGGGACTTAGTAATAGGATTAGAATGCTGGGCAGCACAGGCAGCATGAAGCAGGGGCACAGCATCAGCTTTGGAACCAGAGAGGGCTTCACACATAGAATTATTCACGTCCCAGCAGAGTGGCAGTAGGCAAGTCATTCACCTTCTCTAAACTCCAGTTTTTAAAGGGTGAATGATACTTCACTGGCTTATGGTTAGGATTAAATGAGATAATGCATAAAATGCTAAACCAGTCCCTGTCATGTATACATATTCATCTCCATACCACACATTCATCCATGGCGGCTACGTATTCATCTCCATACCAGGGAGACACCTGTTAGTGGTTCAAGTCAGTTTTCACAATATCCTTTGCTGTGAACAAAACTAGGGCAGGCAAGACTGGAAGCAAAAGACCATTTAGAAGGCTGCTAAATAATCCAGAACACAGATGCTAGTGACTTAAAATAGGGCTGTAGCGGGGGGAACAGAGATATGTATATAGATTTGAAAGATATTTAGGGGGTAGGTATTATCTTGGCTATTTTACATAATTATTTATTGTCCTGACAGCAATTTGTAAAGTAGGTAGCCTATTTTTTAGATGAAAGTCAGAGATATTAAGCAACTATTTCAGGATCACGGGGCAATGACTGAACTGCTATATGAATCACAGCTGGTGTGACTCCAAAGCCTTTCTTCTTTCTACAAACAAAATATACCGCTGTACATATTGTTCTCAACCAAGATGTCAATTGTCAGGAATACAGTAATTTCTTAACACTAATAATTAAAGTATTGAAACTTTAGAAAAATGATTTGCTTTTTAGGAAATAAAATGTGGAGCAGATCAAGGTTATCACTACAATAATTAATTTCACTATTGCTTACTTCCATTACAATACATTTTCTTAAGGGAGAGACAAAAATAAGTGGAGGTAGAGCTCATGGACCAGAAATTATGCATCACTGCAGGTTTGTCTATGAGACAGTGTTACCTGCGTAACTTCGCCCATTATGCCTTATTGAAAACAGTTTAAGAATGGTTATTCCAGTCAGGCACACTGGCTCACGCCTGTAATCCCAGCACTTTGGGAGGCCAAGGTGGGCGGATCACGAGGTCAGGAGTTCGAGACCAGCCTGGCCAGCATGGTGAAACCACCCCCCCCCATCTCTACTAAAAATACAAAAATTAGCTGGGTGTGGTGGCATGTGCCTGTAATCCCAGCTACTCGGGAGGGTGAGGCAGGAGAATTGCTTGAACCCGGGAGGCGGAGGTTGCAGTGAGCTGAGATCACGCCACTGCACTCCAGCTTGGGCGACAGAGCGAGACTTGTCTCAAAAAAAAAAAAAAAAAAAAAAAAGGCCAGGCGCGGTGGCTCAAGCCTGTAATCCCAGCACTTTGGGAGGCCAAGACGGGCGGATCACGAGGTCAGGAGATCAAGACCATCTTGGCTAACACGGTGAAACCCCGTCTCTACTAAAAAATACAAAAAAACTAGCCAGGTGAGGTGGCGGGTGCCTGTAGTCCCAGCTACTCGGGAGGCTGAGGCAGGAGAATGGTGTAAACCCGGAAGGCGGAGCTTGCAGTGAGCTGAGATCCGGCCACTGCACTCCAGCCTGGGCGGGCGACAGACAGAGCAAGACTCTGTCTCCAAAAAAAAAAAAAAAAAAAAAAAAAAAAAAATGGTTACTCCATGAAATGGCCTGGGCCCTCTTTTTTGAGCAAAGATAGTCTTAGCTGAAACATCTACAAGATTTGACTGTAACAGTGACGACAAGCTCTTCAGACTGCAGACATAGGTGCTAAGCAAATCTTAATCTTTCTAGCACTGTGTTCTTTAGATTTTTCATTTTCCCAGTCATGTTCACAGACAAATTACAGTTCACCACAAATACTTAATTTTTTAGATGAAAGACAATACCATATAACAGATTTGAGCTTCTTTTCTACATGAACTGACAAGTTAGGCTTTTCCCACTTTTACCCCTTACTTTTTAACCGAAGCATAAAACATTATGTTTGTTCTTATAAAATTTTACTCTGAATTAGTTTGAGCCTAAGATTTCATCCTCACGAGATGGATGTAAACCAGCTTTTTTTTCTCTGCAAAGTAAATACTCATGTTTTCATGTTCCTACTCCAAATATTGCTTACAGCAATTGTTCTTTTCAGAAGTTTTTCGTAAGTTATTAATTCATTAGACAAATGTTACCACATGCCAAACAAGTTACCAGGCTCCTTAAGGAATTTACAGTCTAATAAGGAAAACGGATTGCCACCCAATCGTACCCAATACCAGTAATAACATTAATAACAATTACTCCTATTTATCATATCCTGCTCTGTGCCAGATACTGTGCTGGGCCACGAAAACAAAAAGACGATGAAGCAATTCCTCTACCTTCAAGGAGCTTCCCATGGCTTGAAAGGACTTATGTATAATATGATGGAAGAGGCAGGCATATTAACCAATAAATGCAATAAACAGGTGCCTTGCTAGAAATAAAGACAGTGTGTTTGGTAGAATACAAGATGGAGGGATAAGAAGGAGAGCTGGTAAAGGTTTTATAGAGGAGCTGAGCTTTCAGTTGAGTTTCAAAAGATGAGTTGGTATTCTCCCAATTAAGAGCAAAGGGAAGAAAAAGGGTAACTGTGGCAAATGCAAGTGTAAGACAACTTTATGTGTTTAAGGAACAGCAAGCAGTTTGGTAGAGATGGGGGTTACAGTAAAGAAGCGGGAGGGAGTTGAGAGGATCCAGCAAGAGACGGAGTAGGAAATTAGAGAGCATATGATGAAGGATCTCACAGCCCACGTTGTCCTTCTCTTAACTTCAAGGGCAATTGAGAGTCATTGAAGAGTTTTAGGGATGGGAATTACAACAACAGGGTTTCTCTTAGAACTCTGATAGCTATGAAGATGATGGAATAAAAGTGTTTGAGACTGGAGATACAGAGATCAGTTAGAATATCTATTTATAGGAGATATTTATAAGTTGTAATAGTTGAATAGGAGAAATACAAAGCCTACATGAAGAAATTAGGAAAGACACAACCCAACAGAAAAATGAACAAAACATTGAACAGGCACTTCACCAAAGAGAACATTCAAATGGCCAATAAACATATGAAAAAGTGCTCCACCTTATCAGTAACCACGGAAATGTAGACAAAAATGAAATTGAGAAATCATTCTATATCCAGAAAGATGATTAAAAATTAAAAGGTCTGACAACATCAAGTACTAGTGGGAACATGAAACAACAGAAATTCTTATATACTCTGCTACAAATACAACAAATTGGTAGAACCTCTTCAGAATACAGTTTGACATTAGTTGTAAAGTTGAAGAAGCACTTGCCCCAGGCGGCAGCAATTCTACTCTTGGGTCTCTACCCTCCGAAAACTCAGGCCCCGTACACCAGGATACATATACAAATGTTTATAGCAGCATTTTTCATAAGAACCAAAGAATTAGAAATAACCCAAATGTATATCACCATCAGAATGGATATAGAAATCAGGGTAGGCACAGCATGGTGGCTCACTCCTGTAATCCCAGCACTTTGGGAGGCTGAGGCGGGCAAATTGCTCGAGTCCAGGAGTTTGAGACCAGCCTGACCAACATGGTGAAATCCTGTCTCTACAAAAAATATGAAAATTACCTTGGTGTGGTGGTGCGTGCCTGTAGTCCCAGCTACTCAGGAGGCTGAGGACAGAGGATTGTTTAAGCCTGGGACGTGGAGGTTGCAGTGAGCTGAGACTGCACCACCGCACTCCAGTTAAGCAAGAGTGAGACCCCCATTTCAGAAAAAAAAAAAAAAAAAAGAAAGAAAAGAAAAGAAATTAGGGTATTACACAGCAATAAAAATGAAATAACTCTATATGGATGAATCTCACAAACTTAGTGATGAACAGAAAGAACAAAACACAAACAGTACAAAAAAAGCACAATTTCTCTCATTTGAATGTCCCAAAATACAAAACTATATTGTTTGGGGATGTTTACATGTGTGATAAAATTATTTTAAAAAGCAAAAAAGTAATCATCATAAAAGTCAAGCTAGCGATTACCTAAGTAAGAGAGGATGGGTTATAATCAAGGAGAAACATACAAGAGGCTTCTCACATGCTGGAAATGTTCTATTTCTTTCTTTTCTTCTTTTTTTTTTTTTTTTTGAGATGGAGTCTTGCTCTGTTGCCCAGGTTGGAGTGCAGTGGCACCATCTTGGCTCACTGCAACCTCTGCCTCCCGGGTTCAAGCAATTCTCCTGCCTCAGCCTCCTCAGTAGCTGCGATTACAGGCATGCGCCAACATGTCCAGCTAATTTTTGTATTTTTAGTAGAGACGGGGTTTCACCATGTTGGCCGGGCTGGTCTCCAACTTCTGACTTCAGGTGATTCGCCCACCTCGGCCTCCCAAAGTGCTGGGACTACAGGCATGAGCCACTGTGCCCGGCTGGTGTTCTATTTCTTGAGCTGGATGTGGTTTCTTGAGTGTTCAACATATAATTTTTTAACTGTACACATATGTCTTGTGCACCTTTCTGTATGTATGTAACATTTCAAAATATGAAAGAAAAAAATTAATGTACTTGGGGAAAAAACCAAAACACTCATTAACAGCTACATACTGCAAGATATGCTTATAAATGAAAAGCTAAGAGGAGAATGGTAAGAAAAGAGCCTGCAACGGGAGGCTGAAGAATTGCGGACTTTTTTGTGATAGGAATGAGGAGTGTTAGGTAGGCAGGTGACATGAATAAGTCTGCATGTTAGCAAGACCTTTATCAGTAGGGTATACACTAATGCCAGAGCATGTTAGGAGCCTGCTGCAACAGTGTGCTAACACAGCAGGAGAGCATGAACTATGGGAAAAGAAGTAGGGACAGATGGAGGTATTTATTAAGCAGAATTGTTAGGCCATGAAAATTGATTAGTTATAAGGGGTGAGGTAATGGAGGGATCCTGTTTCTAATTTGAATAACATTAGCATGATAAATCAAAATAGGCAATACAAGGGGAGATACAGGTTTAGTGGGAGAAGATGGTAAATCTGGTATTGGTCCTGCTGAGTATTCAGTGCCTGCATGACATCCAAGAATAAAAGTCTAGAAGGCAGTCAGATACACATGAGTGAAGCTCAGCAGCAGAGGTATTTGTTCTGGATTCTGATGATTCAATATCTAGGTCTCAAAATTGTGAAATGGTTCAATGTGGTTTGGGCCACGACCAGTTGTTTGAGAAGTCTTATTTCCACTGGGCATGAGGGTGGAGTAAGAGGGCCCTTGGGTACGAGAGTGGAGAGCAAACAGGGAGGGTTCCTGACTTTTCAGCCAAAGCAATTAGGTAAACAACAGTGCTGTCATCTGAGATGGGGAGACCTCATAAAGAAGCAAGATTATTTCTGGCTTTGTTTATTTTTAAAGAGGGGCAGGCCAGGTATGGTGGCTCTTGCTTGTAATCCCAGCACTTGGGGAGGCCTAGATGGACAGATCACTCGAGCCCAGGAGTTCAAGACCAGCCTGGGCAACATGGTAAAATCCTGTCTCTACTAAAAACACAAAAAAATTAGCTGAGCACGGTAGTGCATGCCTGTAGCTCCAGCTACTCAGGAGGCTGAGGTCTCGATTGCTTGAACCTGGGAAGTCAAAGCTGCAGTGAGCCAAGACCACATCATTGCACTCCAGTCTTGGCAACAGGAGGGAGACCCTGTCTCAAAATAAAAAAAAAGAAAAAGAAAAAAGAGTGTGGGTGGTGCGGCAGTGGAGCAAGGAATCAAGAGCTCTCCTTTGGACTCTTTTTTAGATAGTATGCTTGAAACATCTTTTCAGGCCGGGTGTGGTAGCTCACATCTGTAATCCTAGCACTTTAGGAGGCTAAGGAGGGTCGATTGCTTGAGCCCAAGAGTTGGAGATCAGCCTGGGAAACATGGCAAAATCCCATTTCTACTAAAAATACAAAAATTAACCAGGCATGGTGGCGCACGCCTGAAGTCCCAGCTACTCATGAAGCTGAGGTGGGAGGATCACCCAAGCCTAGGGAGTTTGAGGAAGGGAGGCCGAGGCTGCAGTGAGCCATGAGCATGCCATGAACTCCAGCCTAGGTGACAAAGCAATATCCTGTGTCAAAAAAAAAAGAAAAAAGAAATGTCTTTTCGACATCCAACTGGGGACATCAGGTAGGCAACTGTGTGCACCAGTGTGGAGCTTAGAGGATAAGGTAAAGGTTAAGAGTTATAATTTTGGGTTTCATTAGTATAAAGATAGTATTTAAGGGTTTCCTGACCTAATAATTCTAGGCTGGGTGCTACTCCTGTGAACTACACCATATACTTATTCCTCTTAAAATGTGAACCTCAATATAATGTATTTGGCTGTTTCCATATCTGTGTTCCCCATAAGAACTGTAAGCTGCTTGAAGATAGAAGTCGGGTCTTCTTTACATTGGATTCTTATGATCTAATGGCTCCTAGCACACAGTAGGTAGTCAATAAATTTGTGGAATGAATGAATGAATGATGAAATGCTGCTGACTCCTCTTATCATGTCTTGGGTATTCTCTACACTACATTTAACAGAGATCACAAACCTTCTTCATACACTAAGTTTCCTACTGCTCCTCAATTCTTTCCTCCCAGTTCTCCACAAATGTTTCCTACTTTCAAGGCAGAGGCCACTAGCATCTCCCTCCTCATCCATTTAAAATGTTCTCTTCTTTCAGAATATTGCTCAGCTCCAAGGCTAATCCTCCTCCCTATCACATTGACTGCGTCTTTTACTTCTTCCTTAGATTTACGCCCTTTATTATTCCTGTTCTGTATGATCATGCATTTTATCTTCCCACGTAGCCATTCGTTCATGCCAGCTTAGAGAATGTGAAGATACCATATTTACCATAGAAAATACTAGATCTTGAATTTAGGGAGACTGACTAATGCAGAGTTCACATTCAGATGGTAATGTTCTCTTTAACATCCTGCCAGGCATGACTTTCCTAGCTCAGAAAAATGCCTGGAGCTGTGAGAGCAAATTAAAAGCCTCAGTTCCTATAGCTGCTTAGGGGTGGGGAGGCAAGGCCTGACACACTCTTCTCTCAACTGCTGGACAAGATGGGATTGCACTAGGGCAAGGATTTCCCCCTTTAACTGGGGATCAGCATTCTTTCTTTCCAATGATAGTCTCTTGGAAGTGGCCATCACAACAGGTTCTAGGTGAGGGGATGAGCCAAGTCATATATTCTGACATCCAGGGGTCTCCCTTGACAGGCTTCACATGGGACTCCGCAGGGCAGCGGCTCTCCTTGGCAGTGCAGTCCTGATCTGAGGGTTAGCACCTGGGAAGAGCTCATCCTTGAATCTGGCTAATGTCAAGGCCTCTGGAGCACCTGGAGGAGTTTTTCTTTGAGACTCAGGGAACAGGAGGCACAGCTCCAAAGAAAGCTCTGCTCTAAGCTCTTTTACTTCCATGCTGGGTCCCAAGCTCACCCATGATTAATACTGCCTCAACAGAAAAAGCATCAAGTTGAGAAGGTGTCTGTTCTTAGTCAGAATTCTTTCCATCCTGATCTAAGAGATCACTGGGTAGAGCTTTCTGAAGTCTGCTGGAGTGACAAAAGGGGAAGAGCACAGATTTTTGGCATCAGACAGGTCTGTCTTTGAATCCCGGCTCTGCCACTAACTAGCTGTATATTGGTCAAATGTCTTAAATTCTCTGAGTCTCAGCTGCATTATATAAAATGGAGACAATGTCTACCTGCAGGGTTGTTAGACAGTAAATTTTAAATTTATTTCCTCTCTACTTTCTCTGCAACAGCAACTGGCTAGGAACATTAGCCCCAGTGCCAGGGTCAGCTTTGACTAAGTCCCTCCATTCTTTGCTATGTCCTCTTCATCTTTTGCCACTCTCCACCCTTGCATACTGCATACCTGCTAGAGTGAACCCTTTTCAGTTCCCTGAATGCATCAAGCTCTTTCCGGACAGAGCTGTCCAACAGAACTCTCTGCAATGATGAAAAAGTTCAGTACCTGCTCTGTCCAATATAACAGCCACTAGTCATATGTGGGTAGCCAGCCTTTGAGCTGCAGCTGATGGCACTGATGAAATAAAAATTTAATTTTATTTAATTTTAATTAATTTAGATGTAAACATACCCACACGGCCAGTGGCTACCATGACTTATAGTTCTAGACTGTAAGTCTTTGCATTTGCTACTTCCCTGCATGAAATGTATTTCCCCACTCTTCACCTAGCTAACTTCTACTCGGTCATAAAACCTTAACTTGAGCATGTGTTCCTCCAGGATGCATATCCTGTGTCCCTGGATCAGTTAGGTTTCCCTTTTGCTCCCATCTATAGCATCTACACTTCTCCTATCTCACGTATCACATTTTATTTCAATGATTGGTCTGTCTGTATTTTCCACCAGTTGTAAACCCTATGGCTCTCCTCTCTCAGGTCTGGGTACCTCTCATCTTCCCTTTGAGTGGACTTCCACAGGAACTTAGGATCTAGATTTTTTTTTTCCCAAACTGGGGACTATCTTTGAGATAACTACTGCTCATTTGAATAGCTTTAGGGATTAATTAGAAGTGGTCTTATAGCTGTCTAAGGATAAGCCAAAAGGGGAAAAAAATGATAAAATGCCTTGTTAAAAAGTAAAACCTTAAGGCTCTTCTGGGCACACTGCCTATGGGGTAGCCCTGCTCCACAAGGCATAAAACTAAATAAAATAAAATAAAAATAAACAAAAACAAACAACAACAACAAAAAGCTCTACCACCCTAAAGTACCCAGACAAATGATAAACTGAAAAAAAATGCAACAAATATTATAGATTAAAAAAGATTAATATCCTTCCTATAAAAAAAAGCTCTTAAAATCAATTAGAAAAAGATGGAAACCCCGTAAAGGACATGGATAAGCAATTCAAAAAAGAAGATAAACTAATCCCAATAAACGTTTTTAAAAATGTTTAGCTTCACTAGTAATAAAGAAATATAGATTAAATAAATAAGAAACCATTTTGTCTATTAAATTGGCAAAGATTAAAAATATTTATCATAATGTGTTGATAACAGCATAAAGAAAAAGGTAATCTGCAGTTGGCATAAAGATTTAAATATGCCTATCTTTTTATCCAACATTTCTACTTTCGGGAATATATCCTAAGAAAATGATCAGACACTTGACAAAGGTAAATTCACAAAGATGTTCTCTGCAGTGTTGTTTCTAATATTGAAAAGCTGGAAACATCCTAATTAGATAACCAGAGATTGGTTAAATAAAATGTAATGCATCCGTGCAATGGAATACTAAGCTTTTAAGAGTTGTGATGGAGATGGAGATTTATGTTGACCTAGAGTAGTAACTGTAGTAAATGAGTAAGTGAAAAAGAAAGTAACAAACCAGCATTTGGTATGCCCCTACTTATACCAAAACACACTGATCTATGTGTCTATCTACTCATTAAAAGGAAGCTGGAGGCCGGGCGTGGTGGCTCAAGCCTGTAATCCCAGCACTTTGGGAGGCCGAGACGGGCGGATCACGAGGTCAGGAGATCGAGACCATCCTGGCTAACACGGTGAAACCCCGTCTCTACTAAAAAATATAAAAAACTAGCCGGGCGAGGTGGCGGGCGCCTGTAGTCCCAGCTACTCGGGAGGCTGAGGCAGGAGAATGGCGTAAACCCAGGAGGCGGAGCTTGCAGTGAGCTGAGATCCGCCCACAGCACTCCAGCCTGCGCGACAGAGCGAGACTCCGTCTCAAAAAAAAAAAAAAAAAAAAAAAAAAAAAAGGAAGCTGGAATGATATATACCAAAATACTAATGATTTTTCTCTGTGTGTTTTATTATCTTTCTCCACTAAAAATCATGGCAGATAGCCAGCGGGAGGTTCTCCATGGGATTCTCTGGTATAGGGTTTTTGTCTTCTTAAATGGGTCACAGGCCACCTAAGAAACATCCAGTACTAGGTTCCCTGGCTGATGTAGCTGTAAGCTCAATGGGAGCCTAGACCTTACCTGTATTATTCATTACCGTATCCGGAGGCCCTAAAATTGCCTGGCACATAGTAGGTATTCAAAAAGTACTTGAATTAATGAATGATATCAGCGTACCAATTTTACATAATGATAGGCATATTAAAACATTACTTTGACAAAGTAAAACTGAAATACAGACCGGACGCAGAGGCTTACTCCTGTAATCCCAGCACTTTGGGATGTCAAGGTGGGAGGATCACTTGAGCTCAGGAGTTTTGAGACTAGCATGGGCAACATTGTGAGACTCCATCTCTACAAAAAAAATTTTTTTTAATTAGCCGGGTGTAGGGGTATGTGCCTGTAGTCCCAGCTACTTGGGAGGCTGAGGTGTGAGGATCACTTGAGCCCAGGAGACTGAGGCCGCAGTGAGCCACAATCACAACAACTGCCCTCCAGCCTGGGTGACTGAGCAAAATGCTGTCTCAAAAACCAAAAAACAAACTAAAGTACAAAATTTACCAAAATTGAAGCTAAAAACAAGACTTCCAAATAGTTGATCCTTTCTATACACTACTGCAATGCAGGAGGGCAGAAGTAAGTTTTCTTCTATATGTGTATTTTCCCAGAAGAGTCTGAGAAACAGTAAGTAGTGTCTTTGTAAGGCCTTTCCCAACCCCTCATGAGGCCAGGTATTACAATCTTTAATCTACAGATGAGAAAATGAAGGTTCAGTGGTTGCAAGGTCACAGTTACACAGCAGATTGAATCAGGATTCAAATCTAGGCCTGTCTGTCTCCAGAACTCATCTATGGTTTTGAGAGGCTGAAAGTAAGACAATGAAAAGGACATTGCAGATCATGACAGCTACTGTCTGCACTTCCTAACAAGTCACCATCCCTTACCCCTGAGCTCCTAGGTCTAAGAGGTGCTTTTCCTTAACCCTTGGAGAATCCAGAGGACGATTTGTCACCAGGGTTATTAGCATTTCTCCCTGGATATCGACAGCTTGTCTTTCCTCCCTCCAACCACTGACTGATTTCTTCAAATGCTCGCCAAATACAGCCCAAGTCACCATGGTAAATGTATTGACAGAATCATATTAATAGCTACTGAGCATTTACAGGGTTGTAAGTTATGCGGGGGTCGGGGGGTGGGGGAAGATAAGAAAAAACACAGGGAAATAAAACAGGTTCAATCAGCAGTGACAATTATTTATTTAAAAGCTGCTGGTTGGAACAGTTTTTAGAATATATTTTAATTGCTAATTATGGTTTCTAACAGGAGAGTGGCCTCAATCAGAGTTGCTCCTCCTTAAAGTTAATCATTAATATTTTAGCGGCTTGGCTCAGAAACTGTGCTTATATGCAGTTGGCCCACCCACAGCTGTGTCTATGCAGTTGACTTTAGCTTTAGCTGCTCACTTGGAAACAGAAAGTCGACCGCATTGGTTGGTTTGCTGTACCACTCCCAAAGTGTGCTATTCTATTTGCCATAAGGCAGTAGTAGTCTTCTAAATCCTTACTTCTCTGAAGATTGAGGTTGGTTCAATAAGCAAAATTGTGCTCTAAGCCACCCAAACAACTGTCAGTTTTTCAAAGGAATGACCTATCTTTTCTAAGTTAATTTACACCTTTTACTGGGGGACATAAGTGTTGCCTTATGCAAGATAGAGAATGCTGAAGAGTTTGTTTTCAGTTTCTAATTCCCTGGGCACTTCTATGTGAACCTCATAGCAAATAAAGTCAGACTCCAGGCCCAGGGAGGTGTCGGGGGTAAACAGGCGAGAGTCGCTCTGGGGTCCCAAGAGTGTGAGTGTTTTGGCAAAGCCTCATCTCCCAAGTTTCCAACTTCACATGCTTCTTAAGGAGAATCTAATCCTCAGGGGAGAATTTAATCTGTTCATTTGCACGCATCTCATCAGCACCCTGCTTTGTTGAGGACTGTTTGATGTCCTAAGGAAAAGACTTCGAAGTCTTTTAAAGCCTTTTTGATGTGAACCAGAAAATCACGTTTTGTCAAGAGTGCACTCAACTTGAACCTCAAAAGGTTCAGGACTCAGAAACCACACGGTTCAAGTGGGATTTAAACCGGGCAAAATCACTTCCTCGCCTTTCCCTGCAAGTCCCTCCCCTGGCCTCTGTGCTAGCAGTTTCTGTACACTGTTAGGCGTTTTCCTCTTTCTTTTTATTCTGTCTCTTTTGCTCACACATGTGTGTATGCGTGCGCACACATGATCTCGACAAGAAAACCTAGGGGAAAAAGAAAAATATATTACCCCCAAAAAGTGGCTGTCTTTCCACTAAGGGTAAAAGCACAGATTCAGAATGGTCATTGCTGGGCCCCCGAGAGGCCCGGGCTGCTTTAGGTGAGGGTCAAATGATTTACAGAGCCAAACAACTATGATTACATCCTTAATCGAGGCATTTAACTAGGTACAAGACAAGAGCTCCCTGTGCTCCAGGGAGCTTTTGCAGAAAAATGTGGAAACTTGCTTCAGGGACTTTGTGTGTCAAGGAGGTATGTACCTTAGGATGGTTCTGTTAAACTTGGAAATGGAAGGAGAGATTTGACTCCTCCTAAAATCAGAGGGAAGAACTGAGCAGACAGAGACGATTCTAACCCTAACCTATCCAAAGGTTTCTTCTATTTTCTTTTCCTCTTTTTTCTTTTCTTTTCATTTTTTTTTTTTTTTTTTTTTTGT
>NC_045434.1:177866877-178102770 GCF_002776525.5 Piliocolobus tephrosceles
TTTTTTTTTTTTTTTTTTTTTTTGAGATGGAGTCTCACTCTGTCACCCAGGATAGAGTGCAATGGCACGATCTTGGCTCACTGCAACCTCTGGTTCAAGTGATTCTCCTGCCTCAGCCTCCTGAGTAGCTGGGATTTCAGGCACCTGCCACCACGCCCGGCTAATTTTTGTATTTTTAGTAGAGATGGGGTTTTACTATGTTGGCCAGGCTGGTCTCAAACTCCTGACCTCAAGTGATCCATCCACCTCGGTCTCCCAAAGTGTTGGGATTACAGGTGTGAGCCACAGTGCCCAGCCTTTTTTTCTCTTTAGACTTGAAAATCCAATTATTCAGAGGCCAGCACAAGTTCAGATTCAGAAGACAGAGTCTCCACCGTGCAAAGGTCCCAAGTGTTCCTCTTTATTCTAAGGAACTCTGGTGCCGTGTTCTCCATGACTGTAATCACACTGCAGTTGCACTGACCACAGTCTCAAGGTATCCTCATGTCCTGCTAACTGTAAGAGTCACTATTTATTGACTGGCTACCATAAATCAGGCACCATCTTATAAATACATTATCTCATTTAATTTGTTCATTAAAACAAAACAGTGAGTCATCTTATTCCCATTGTGCAGCCATGGAAGCCCCAAGGCTCTGAGAGTTTAAATTACTTGCCCCAAAGCAACATAGCTAAGAAGTACCAGAAATGCAATTAAAGCCCAGTTTGTTGCACTCCAAAGTCAATGTTCTTGGACTAGCACCATGTTGCTCAGCATGTCGCACTCTGTTGCAGATTTTTTGGTGTTTTTTTAGTCACGTCACGTTTTATAAATTTATTTATTTGGCATTTATTGAGTACCTACTATGGGAAAGGTACTGTGGATACATCAAAAACTATAAGACATTATTCCTTCCTTGTCTTTTTTTTTTTTTTTAAGAGACAGGATCTTGCTGTGTTGCCCAAGCTAGAGTGCAATGGTGCAATCATAGCTCACTGCAGCCTTGAACTACTAGGCTCAAGCGATCCTCCCACTCAGCCTCCTGAGTGGCTGGGACTATCGGTGTGTGCTACCACATCCAGCTAATTTTTAATTTTTTTTTTTTAGAAATGGGGTCTTGCTGTGTTGCCCAGGTGGTTTCAAACTCCTGTGCGATGGCCTTTTCACAAGTCTTCTGTTACACTTTCCCTACATCAATCTGTTAGTCAAAGTAACCTTTTTTTTTTTTTTTTTTAAGACGGAGTCTCACTCTGTCACCCAGGCTGGAGTGCAGTGGCATGATCTCTGCTCACTGCAAGCTCCGCCTCCTGGGTCCATGCCATTCTCCTGCCTCAGCCTCCCCAGTAGCTGGGACTAAAGGCACACGCCACCACGCCTGGCTAATTTTTTTTTTTTTTTTTTTTAGTACAGGCGGAGTTTCACCGAGTTAGCCAGGATGGTCTCGATCTCCTGACTTCATGATCCGCCCACCTCAGCCTCACAAAGTGCTGGGATTACAGGCATGAGCCACCACGCCCAGCCCAAAGTAATCTTTTAAAGTGATAAATCACAACATGGTGATTTATGTTTAAAACACTCTGTGGCTTCCTGATGAACCCAAAATAAAATCCAACTCTCCATGGCCTAAAAGATTTACAGAGGTCTGGCTCCTCTCCATCTTATCTCCTACCATATTCTCCCAAATTTATTCTGTCCCAGCCCTCAGGCCTTCTCTCTGCTCCTCAAACATTCCAAGACCCCCTAATCCCAAACCCTTACATAGTTGTGTCTGGCTCATCATTTCATATTTCAATTCAAACATCATTCCAATTTGACACAGCAGGTCATTTTTTTAAATGACAAATAACTAATCATGTAATAATCAGCCATAATAATTGTCTTGATTATTTCATTTTAATATAAGCAGTTAATGATTTAAAAAATACATTTTATTTTATTTTATTTTTTGAGACAGAGTCTTGCTCTGTCACTCAGGCTAGAGTATAGTGGCACAATCTCGGCTCACTGCAATCTCCGCCTCCCGGGCTCAAGCAATTCTTGTGCCTCAGCTTCCGGAGTAGCTGGGACTACAGACAGGCACCACTGCACCAGCTAATTTTTGTATTTTTAGTAGAATGGGGTTTCACCATGCTGGCCAGGCTGGTCTTGAACTCCTGGCCTCAGGCGGCCTCAGCCTCCCAAAGTGCTGGGATTACAGGCATTAGCCACCACACCTGGCCATTATGTTTTATTTTTAAAGATGTTCAAATTTAGTAAACTATTTACTAGGCAAACTAAAATTTGCACATACCAAACAAAAATATTACACCCTGCAGTTCATAGTTTATTTCACTGTCTTAAAACTTAAAAACATGTAAGAACTCCAAGTAGTCACAAAGAACTGCAGAATTGAAAAAACTCCAATTGTCATGTCTTTATCTTTTATAGTTCATATGCTGTCATTGTCTATTTTGACTATACTGCATGAATGCAGGAAGGAATATGCTCTGTCACGGGAGTTGGAGACACAAACTGTGTCCTATGGAAGTTCAACTGATTCTGAACTGTTATGTACTTATTCTCAAATCAAGCTGAATTTGCAGATGTCAGGGGCCCACAGTACAACTGGAAGTTCTCCAAATTCTCCCTTATAGATGACAATGTTTATTAAAGGACAAATAATTAAAAAGTGCTAATTTGACCAGGCATGGTGGCTCACACCTGTAATTCCAGCACTTTGGGAGGCTGAGGCAGGTGGATTACTTGAGGTCAAGAGTTCGAGACCAGCCTGGGCAACATGGCGAAACCCCATCTCTACAAAAAATACAAAAATTAGCCAGGTGTAGTGATGCACACCTGTAGTCCCAGCTACTTGGGAGGCTGAGGCAGGAGAATCACTTGAACCCTGGAGGCGGAGGTTGTAGTGAGCTGAGATTGCATCATTGCACTCCTCAGTACAATGCCTGGGCAACAGAGTGAGACTCAAAATTAAGACTGAGCAACAAAGCAAGACTCAAAAAAAAAAAGCTAATTTGAAACTTACATACATATCAAAACTCAAGAGTAACCACAGCATTTTTTTCAAACTGATACCAACAAAGTATTTTTGTGGGGAGAAATATTTTCCAGCTGACATTGTTTAAAATTGCCAGCACATGATGATATTAAAAAGCAGACCCTGAGCCTTTTGTGGTGGTGCACACCTGTAGTCCCAGCTACTGCTGAGGCTAATGCAGGAAGATCACTTGAGCCCAGGGGTTTGAGGTTGTAGTGCACTATAATCACACCTGTAAGAGCCACTGCACTCCAGCCTGGGCAACATAGCAAGACCCTGCTTCTAAACAAACAAACAGGCTGGGCATGGTGGCTCACGTCTGTAATCCCAGCACTTTGGGAGGCCAAGCAGGTGGATCATTTGAGGTCAGGAATTCGAAAGAGCCTGACCAACATGGTGAAACCCTGTCTCTACTAAAAATATAAAAATTAGCCAGGCATGGTGGTGGGCACCTGTAATCCCTGATACTCGGGGGGCTGAGACACAAGAATCACTTGAACCTGGCGGGTGGAGCTTGCAGTGAGCCGAGATCACACCATTGCCCTCCAGCCTGGGCAACAGAGCGAGAATCCATCTCAAAAAATAAATAAAACAAACAAACAAAAGCAGATCAACTTTTAGCCGATTGTTGTTTTAAAATGCCTCTACAGAGTAACAGGATCCTGTTCCCCACCCCAATGCATACTTTATCACAATAAAAAAAATTCAAAGTGCTTTAACATGGGGAAACACAGCTGTCTTATTTCATTTTTAAACTATCTTCACTATATAGCTCCTAGACCAGTCTGTGCTTTTTGGATGGTAAAACTAAAATAATCATCAGTTAACCTTTTTACAAACTAAGAAGAAAAAACAAATTCAGAAAAGAAAACTGATTTTGTAAATACATACACAAATCAGACACTTTTCCAGCAATTGTGACTGTAATCCTATCCACTTGACCACTTAGAAGAAACAGAACCAAGTAGTAATTATAGAACCAGAGGAATTATTCAATTTTATCAATTCACCTCACCAAGATTCAATCATAAATGCTAGGTTATGAGCCTGTCCCATAATATAGTCTTCCGAATCATCTTTTAAAAATAAACTTTTGGCAGCCAGGCATGGTGGCTCACGCCTGTAATTCCAGCACTTTGGGAGGCCGAGCTGGGCGGATCACGAGGTCAGGAGTTCAAGACCAGCCTGGCCAAGACGGTGAAACCCCATCTCTACTAAAAATACAAAAAAATTAGCCGGGTATGGTGGCAGGTGCCTATAATCCCAGCTACTCGGGAGGCTGAGGCAGATAATTGCTTGAACCTGGGAGGCAGAGGTTGCAGAGAGCCAAGACAGTGCCATTGCACTCCAGCCTGGGCGACAAAGCGAGACTCAGTCTCAAAAAATAAAAACATAAATAAAAATAAACTTTTATTTTGGAATAGTTTTTAGATTTATGGAAAAATTACAAAGATAGTAGAAGAGGGTTTCCAAATACTCTTCACCCAGTTGTCCCTATTATTAATATATTAGTAATATGGTAGATTTATCACAACTAATGAACCAATATTGATACATTATTAACCATATTTAGATTTTCTTAGTTTTTTCCTAATATCCTTTTTTGTTTCAGTGTCTCCAAATTAACTTTTTAAAATCATAAACTAAATTTTTTAATTATATAAATAATACATCACATGTTAACTATTCAAATACTGCAGAAGAGTATACAAGAAAAAGTATTACTCGCTTCTTCCTACCTAGTCATACTTCCCAGGGGAAACTAGCATGAACAGTTCTGTATGTATCCCTCCGATGTTTCATATGCATATACGAAGACAGACATGAATGTATGTTTTTTTCGATACAAAGAGGTTGTTTTTTCTCTGTACCTTGTTTTACAAATAAGCACTTTACGGCTCTAACTCATTTTTTTAACCACTATATAGTATTCTATAATATAGATATATCATTATTTATTTTACCAATTCCCTATCAGTGTACATTTAGATTGTTTCTGGTTTTTTTTCCCACATTACAAACAATATTATAAAGAACATACATCTTTAAGTACTTAACCCAACATATGTAGGATAAATTCTTAAGTCGAATCCCATCAAAGGATATTTGTATTTAAATTTTTTGTAGACAGACATTGCTGAAAGGCCCTCCAAAGAGACTCTGCTTTCTTATAGGCCTACCAACCACACATCCAGGCCCTGTTTCCCCACTCCTTCATCAACAACTGTATGCCGTCAAACAAATTACTCACAATTCCTTGAAATGCTTCACATTTTCCATCTTCCTACCTCCATCTCACGTTTTCCTTCCTTCTTTTTAGCTCTCCGGCTACTTTTGGTTTTCTTCCCACCTTCCCTGTGAAGGCTGTCCTGTACTTTTCTTTTTCTACACTTAAACTCTTGACTCCCCTCCTCACTTCTCTAACATCATTCTTCCTGCTCACAAATGTCCCTTACAGTTTCTCTGCAGCTCAGCATGACTGAATAAAGAGCAGACACTTCCTCTGCTCTCCCAGCCTGCTGGCCCTCCTGAACCAAGAGAGAATGTTAATAGGGACACCTGAAAATCCTTAATCTGGGTCAATACATTTAACCTGGTGTAATGCTAGGAGAAAACATCTGGAAGAATTTGCATTGTTTCCTTTGTTAAAATCTTATCTGTTATTTTTTTTCTACATTCCACACCTGGATAGGATTCCTTTCTTTAAAACGATAGCTCAAAATTGTTATTCATTATTCCCCCCAGCTTTTTTATTTAAGCTAGTGTTGGAGTGGAGGCAAAAGTAGAGGTGGAAGGAAAGAAAAAAAAAATCCACAAGTGGCAGACTGAAGAGTAGGAATGAAAGTGCAGGGAGGGAAGAGGTGAGGAGGCAAAAGACAGTTTTGAGGAAAATGTCAACCTCTTAAGTCCTCTAAAGAGTTCTTTACTTAATTTCATCACCACTTCCTTCATTCTAAAGCTCTAAAAACAGAATCGGGACAGGAGTGGGTTGGAGGGTGGGGCACAGTGGAAGGGGGAGTGAAAGTATCCAATTCCTCCAACTGCAACTTTCCCCCACCCCAACTTCTTATCCAGCAAAGCTCTATCCACCACCAGGAATCAGCTTAATAGAATAAACCACTTAGGGCTAAGGCTCAGAGGAAGTCAAAGACCCCACAATCTCCTTGCCTATTAAGCCCCTTAGAAGTTAGAATGCTGCTAAAGAAAAGTGATATTATGGCCGAGCTCCTTAGAAAGAACACAAGGATGCGAAGTCGGAAAAGAGGGAGGCCAGTCTGGGGGTTTATGAGCATCCATCGTTAACTAAAGATGATGGGGCGGGGCGGGATAGTGGAGTGGGCGCGAAAGCAGCCAGCTGTGAGAACAGTGCTTGAAAGTCTTCAAGTTGAGATTTAGGAGAAGAGTGTTTGTAGAATGTACAAATGTGATGAGCTCTAAATAGAGCCAAAGCCATTTTTTCCCCTTAAAGGGGAAAACACAGTCTTAAGCATTATGTAAGTAATTAGAAAATTGGAAAAATAAAGCAGCCTGCAATGGTTCCTTCCCAGCTCAAATTTCCCAGTGATTCTAGGCATTCTATCACTTCCTCATCCTCTCCTCAAAATAGCTGGTAAAGAGTAAATGGTCCACAGACCTGCTATCTGAGTTGGCTGACCAGGCAGAGGCATAGAACAGGATTCATCAAGCCCTTTACTAAACCCAGAAAAAGTCCTTCTGGCTTACTGTCCTTCCTCGGGTGGGAGTTTAGTGTAGAATTCTAGTTATTTCCACTCTGTGCCTTTTCGGGTATTTTAAAAAGGGGGTCATTGGGTGAGTGCTAAACTCATCCTTGCTCCAGCCCCCATATAACTGAAACCAAGAAGGAAAGACAACATTATAGATATCAACTCCTGAATATCAACTGGAAGATTTTTCAGCCGTAGGAAGACTTGTCATAAACTGCACAAACTTTTGTAAGAGTTCAGGGCTTGCTGAAGTCACTGTCCCCATAATGCAGTTAGGAGTAGAGGTAAGAGTTGGAGGAACCCAGTTTAAGAGACGTCAAATCTGTGCCCAAACCCTTATATTAATTATACCTAACATTTATTGAAGGCGTACTTTGCGCCAGGCACTGTTCCTAGGACTTTATTTGTATTTTCTATTAACTCATTTAATCCTTATAACACCCCTAAGAGATTGATACTAGTGTTCATCTCACTTTACCCTGAGGAGATGGAGGCACAGATTTAGCTCTTCTTAAACTACTATGTCTGTAAAGCGCATTGGGCGTTAGCAGATACTAAATCATCTTCCTCCATCCCACCAAAGGGTACGTTTGACAAATTTTTTTTCTTAGATCATAACTAGTAAGTTCCAGGCAATGAACTGGGTACTGGGAACAGAGATCTTAGAATAGGACACAGCTCCTACCTCAAGGAACTCACAGTGCAGGGAGGGTGAAAAGGGCTTGTGAACGGGCCAAAATGAATTGTGCCTAAGGGCTGCCACACTGCAAAAGGCTCCTATCAATTTTTCAAGTATGGACACAGCCTGACATACATATATGAAGTGCTCAGAACAGTGTCTGGCACAGAGTGAACAAATACAAGTATTATTCTTGTTACCTCGTGAATCTGACCCATAGGTCTCTCTCTCCTGGAGTGTCCTTCCTTCTCATTGACTCTGGAGTTAGACTGCCTGGGATCTGAACCTCTCCTCTCACACTTGCTTGTGTGTCAATGGGCATATTGCTTAAACACTGTGCATCAGTTTCCTCATCTGTAAAATGGAGACAAACAACACCTATCTCATAGGGATTTTATGAGGATTAAATAAATGATTACCTGTAAAGCATTCAGAATAGTGCCTGACACACAGAAAGTGCTCGAAGTGTCAGCTATTATTATTAGGAGTGATACTATGTTCTTCTCTTTGCCTGCAGTCATTTCACTTGCAATAAAAAGACTGAATTTAAATGCATCTGGCTTGGTTAGTTTAAGGAGGATAGGAAGTCTCTGGGACTAAATAGGAGGAGAACAGGACCCCTGGGAACTTGGAGGAATAACCCTGGAACTTGTTAATTAAGATCTTGTTAATGAATCTGCTTGTTAATGGTCTATTAAATAATCACACAATGAAGTTTACCGCACAAGTAAAGTCTTTTTCTTTCTTTCTTTTCCTTTTTTTTTTTTTTTTGAGACACAGTCTTGCTGTGTTACCCAGGCTGGAGTGCAGTGGCACAATCTTGGCTCACTGCAACCTCTGTCTCTCGAGTTCAAGCAATTCTCCAGCCTTAGCCTCCCAGGTAGCTGGGATTACAGGCGTGTGCCACCATGCCCAACTAATTTTTGTATTTTTTAGTAGAGATGGGGTTTTGCCACGTTGCCCAGGCTGGTCTCGAACTCCTGACCTCAGGTGATCCGCCTGCGTTGGCCTCCCAAAGTGCTGGGATTACGGGAGTGAGCCACCACACCCGGCCTAGTAAAGCCTTTTTCAAATTCTTGCTCTTTCCAATCCTCCTGGCCCAGCTTTAACTTCTAAAGGTCTCGCCCAAGGGACAAGCCTTTCCAAATCTGACAGGGACCTCTTCATCTTGTCATACTGGCCGACAGAGCATGACTATTCTTGCAGCCTAGGAAAGGTCTCTAGGGCAGAAAGCCCTCTTCATCTTGATTCTGCCTATCATTCCTCAGGCCAAAGCACTGTGCCTCTGAGCCAAAACATCTCCCTCCACAAAATAGGAATAGAGTCACTGGCCCCGGAAACGGAAAAATAAAGATGCTCTGAGCTTTGCTGAGAAGAAGGCAAAGGGTAAACTTCTTTCAGTGGGAATTTAGCAGATAAAATTTCAGCTGAGATGTCACAGATCTGTATAGAAAATGGCCTGCCAACTTACATTCATAAAAAGTCTACAAGAATTGGGTAACTTCTGCCCCCAAACACCTAGAAAAATAGTGCTGCAGCCGGTCTCAGGGAATGCAGACTGTCTTCTGCAGCTCAACTTCAAGGAGGGAATGGCATATCAGAGGGCTCCCTCTAGGTTGAACACTCAGGCATTTCATAAACTATTTTAGCCCCCCGAAGACCATTTTGCTCTTCAGACAGACGTAGATAGACATATTGCAAGTACCTATGTGTATGTGAGGGTATGGCATCTATATGGTGACTTTTAGATTACAAAACACATCTGGATTATCTACTTACTCAGCAACCCTGTAGGGTAGGGAAGGGATTATCTGCCTTCTCCCATTTTACATATGAGGAGCTGGGGCTCAGAGAAACAGAGACTTACCCAGTGTCACACGGCCAGTAAATGACAGGCCCAGAGCTTCTGATTGTGCTCTTGCCCTATCACTGAACCGTTCCTCTATTTCTAGTCATCACCTCCCACTTGTAAACGTGCCAGGAGGTGCCCAGTGTTGTGGTGGATCCTGTGTGGCCCTTCAGACTATGTCCAAGTGCGTACAGCCAGCTGGCAACTCTGCAAACTCAACAGAAGAACAGTGATCCTGGGTTCATTCACTTTAACAACAAATATTTACCAAGTCGGGCACTACATCACGGGACACGCTAGATGGAGTCACATAAGGAGACAGACATGCGCCCATGGGAGAGGCATAAGTAAGCAAATAGTTACAATTTAACGTGATGAGTGTTTTTAAAGGGGGAATTATGTTGGGGGAAAAAATACCATTCCCAACTCCAGAAGCAAGGTTGACGAGAACATCCCCTCCTGCGCAGGTACCCAAAGCCCCCTGAACCTCTCAGAGCAAGCCCCTAGTCACGGCTCACTGAACTTTCTACCTGGTGGGAGCTGCCCCTGGAAGGGTTAAAGCTTAAAGCAGAAAGCCAATCTGCAGGTGTTGGTGACTAATTCTGCCACTGAGAGATTCCTCTAACTCTCCAACTTTTATTTCTTTACGAATGAGCATTTGAAAGCTCAAGGGTTGCGGAAGAGGGGACAGGAGGCTGGCAAAACACACACACCAAACCCTCTCCAGGCCCTTCTCGGCAGAACAACAGCAGTGAGAAGATAAGCTGGCTGGAGCCCAAGGAGCACCGCAGCGCACAGTGGCCTCCCTCGCATCTGGCTAAGCACCTCCAGCCCCTCCGCTGGGCCACCTCATCATTATAATATTGCACCAAGAAGGGGAGGCCTGGGTACATATAGTCAGTTGATCAGCAATAAGACAGGCAGAGGGAGGCAATCCGAGGAGGAGCAGTGGCAGAGAGGGAGCTGGGACAGGTGGACAGATCCTCCCTGAGACAGGAGACTGGATGAGAAAGGTACTGTTTGTGAGCAGATCCCTGGGTCTTCACCCTTCCCCTTCCTGCCCAGACTCCTCAATGGGCTTCCATCCTCTTCCTTTCTTCACCCCCCAAGTCCTCACCCCCATTTCTGCAAGGCCAAACACCGCGACAAAACCTTCCCCTGAGACTTTCACCCTAGAAGAGTGATTCCTAAACCTTAGGTAGCACAAGATTCACCTAGGATGGCTGCTTGCTAAATATACAGTTTCTAAGCTGCATTCCTTATGATTGTGAATACAAAGTGTAGTGTGGGCCCTGGGAATGTGCATTATAAATAACATTCTTCACCCTACCCCCATCCCTGTCCCCATCCTCTACTACCATCACCACAAGTGATCTGAAGCAGACAGTCCTTACATCGCATTTTAGGAAAGCCAGCCTCAGGGATGACTCTCTCTTGAAATCCTAGTGCCCTTACTGTCTGTTATTTTACACTATCATTTCTTTTTCATATGTACAGTTTAGCTACTCACCTTAACCATAAGGCCGTCAAGAAGAGGAAGTATTATCTCCTACTTCTTTGATTCCCCTGCAAACAGTACCGAGCACAACGCTTTACACACAGGAGCTCAGGAAATGTTCGTGGATGTAGAGCGATGATGAAGATAAGAGGCCAGGGAAGGAAAACCACAGTGGGGATGGTGGAGTCCAGAGGCCCCGGCTGGAAGGAGCTGTTTTTAGCATGCCGACGTGTGCCAGGCTGGAACAACGGTTTGCTTCGCCTTCTTTTTTCCCTTCTTCAATACTCTTGGCACTACACGCCTAACCTCCCTTGTGAAAGTCAAGCCTGAGCAATGCACCTCCCAGAGGAAACTCTGCCAAGAAACTCTGCCAAGAATCCCGGGTGCTATGTGGCTCAGTTTAACGGCCAAGCGAGTGCTCTAGGCCCTGAGACCTGTCACGTTTCCGGGTAGGGCAAAGGATAGAGCTAAGCCTGAACTTTAGTAAAAAGATGAGGGCCCTTAATCTACCTCACTAAACATCAGCAGGGCAATGGCCCTCCTTCATTCAGCAAGTATTTCCTGAGTATCTACTCTGTGCCAAGCATGGTTCTGGGTGCTCATGGGTCCTCTGGTGGTTAAGATAGCATATGTCATCAGAAAGCATTTTTCTAGTGACATATCTTTAGAAAGTTACTTTAAAAGCAGGACCCTAGACGATGATGAGCCTCAGAGCCACATAAGCACCGAATGGACATTCTCAAGAATTCCTGGTTATAGGATGAAGCGCTATAGACATCCAAGGTCAGGTCTCAGGTCCTGGCAGGGAACAATTCTATTCTCACTTCATTGGGAGCAATCCTGGCAGTTCTGGAGTTCTTTCTTCCACTCGCAGATACTATAGTTTGTCCAAAAAAGCAAACTGCTACCCCTAGCTCCTTTGAATAAATAACTCCTTCTTGAGTTTCAGATATCAGCCTTAAAGGTCACTTGCTCCAGAAAGCTATCCCTGACTCTTACACAAGATTAGATGCTCCAACGTCTAAGTCTCATGGCATGTTATATTTACCCTATGATAGCACTTTTCGCAGCATCCTGCAATTGCTAACTAAACTTTGAAGTCCAGTAAGGCAGGGACTATAATCTATCTTGCGCATCAGTCTATTCCCAGTACCCAGCCTGGTGCCTGGAACAATGTAGGCATGCAGTAAATACAGCTGAATGATTCAACAAACTAATGAGTGCATCATATTTGACCAATGATATGGCAACTGAGTCATGTCTCACATACTCTGCCACAGTTTTATCCACTGCCACCAACAAATAGCTAAGATGAAGCAGTACTATTCCTTCTGTGGGACCAGTATCTTATGGAGGTAAAACTGGGGCTCACAGCGGCACCCCAATACAAACTCCAGGAGGCACTTCCTATGGGATCAAAGATGGATTCAATACTGCAGAGTCAATATAATGCCGTCAAGAGCCTGAGAGCTATTCTGGCCATGAGCCACAGACTTGAGTTTCTTACAAGTCACTCAACTTCTCACAGGCTCAGCTTTCTCATGAAGAGGACAGTAGGCACTTTAGCAGCAGGTACTGTCTTTAAATAAAGAAGAAATGACAACAAAAATCTCCCTACACCATCATGGTAAGTTGGAAGAAGGAGGCAGCATTTGCAGTGAAGCCTCGCTGTGGTTAGGAAAGGGTTAAACCCATGTCTGGGTTCTTTTCCCCGTAAATCAGCCTTGACTGCTGCTCGGTCTGAATGAAGCCCCACCAGGTTGGCCTGTCAGGAAGGAAGCCCATGCGTCCAGACTTTTGTTGTTCTAAGGATTTTTTTTTTTAATTTTACTGCTCAGGAAGGAAGCTGAAGCCTAGGCCCTAACTGCAGTCCTGCTGATTCCTCAGCCGAGCATGCACCACTGCCCTTACCGCTCCAGCTACCTCTCAGGCTCCGCTCCTTTTCTAGAATTCCTTCTGAACCATGATTTTGGCATTTGGACCTAAATCCCAGACTTTCCCCTCTTTTAAGAACCCAAAATTAAGAACATTCAGCATTTCCCTTCCTACCTAGCACACACCTTTGTGACCATATGTGGGAAAGGCTGAGGACAGACAGGGAGCAGAATTGGGTGCTCCATGACCTTCAGAGACACTTTACTTCGAAAGGCGAGCTGGACCCTTCCTTTAAATGGAGCCATGAAGGAGTTGATAGAGACTGAGGTATCAGATGACTGGCCTCCAACAGCTATTTCTGCTACAAACATGTGTGGGCATGAGGCTCTTCAAACATGAGCTACTCTATTTAAATAACAGACTCAAATCCGAAGTCCTCAGGCACAGGGTCAGTCTTCCCCACTCCCATCCTTCTACTCCCCACCTCTCCCACTGACATGCAGAGTCATTCTCTAGTATTCCCAAGTCCCATGGGGCTTTTTTTCTACAAAGAGAAAAACACAGAGTTTATTTGTGCCTTCAGGGTAATGGACAGCCCTCTTTTACTCCTAGGAGAATGCACACAGACACTATGCCCCGCCCAATCCTGCCCTCCCCTTCCCCCTGCTAATCCCTCCCCAGGCAGCACCCCCATCTCAGTCCTGCTGCTGTATTTCTCTTCTGACCTACAAGGCCCCTTCAAGCCCTGTCCTAAGCCTTCCCCAAGCAGAAACAATCCATCATGCTGTGGGACTGTGACACACACAGATGGGGGAAGGTTCACAGATCTGTCTCACATAGGCAAGAGGGTAAAAGTGTCTGTATAACTTAAAATCTAAGGACACACGAGAAACCCAGGGATTGTGAATTCAAATACTAGTCAAATACTATTACAGCAAATCTCATTACATGTAGGCCGAATCTCTATCACACACAAATTCTAATAACCCATTGATTTCAAACAATATCCAGTAATATAAAATTTCAGAATAAGAAAATACCGTGAGATTTGGCTTTTTCAACCCAGGCCACTGCCTAGATATCCAACCCTAGTCAAGTCCTCTCCCGACTCCCAGACTCAGTTTCTCTAACTTGACTACTACCTTGCTTCTAAATAAAACAAGGGAGAAAGAGGTCAGGAGGACACCAGGGCTAATCCTGGTGGATGGATAATAATGAAGGGAGGAGAAGTAGCTGGCCTTCACAGAAATGGGCTTTCCAGCCTTTCTCCCTCCCTCTTTCCACATTGTCATAAGGCATGAGCATGTGAAAGGACCCTACATACATTGCTAGTTGTTAATGACCTTGTGTTTGGCTACATCAGTGCTTTTAATAAGGAAGGTTATACCACCAGATTGTCCTTGAAATAATAATAGTAACTAAGTATCGAACACTTAGTATGTGTGAGAAACCGTTCTAAGCATTATCTGTGTATTTAATCTCATTAGTCCTTCCCAACAACCCTTTAAGTGTGTGTAATTCCCATTTTGCAGGTGAGAATACTGAGGCCCAGAGAGATTAGGTAACCTGCCCGGTATCAGAAAGCAAGTAAGCTAACAGGTCAGGACTTAACTCCAGAAGCCAAACTCATAACGACTATGTTATATTGCCTCCCCACCTTTGATCTGAAACACCTTCAAGTTGAGGCTCAAAGGGGCAAATACAGCTTTTTTTCCTGTAACAGGTATTTATTATGCTAGGCCACTCTGACTTGCTTTAAATCAAACCCCCAGAAGCAAGGTCAAATGAGAGCAATATAGGATTAGCTGGCACCTAAATGGGAATCATATACCTGAAAATAAAGCGAAGGCCTCTCCAGGGCTGGCCCTTGCCACTTCCCTACAGCTTTCTGTCTCTGCAGCACTAAGATGGATGTAAAGCCAATTAAGTCTAGTCTGCAAATGAATTTTGGTGGAAAAAGACGACTCTTGCCTGGTAAGTCACACTCAAACTTACTGGCCTTGATTTCTCATAAGACTGTACAAAAGGTTCCTTCTTCACTCACATAGCTCCAGATTTTCCTAAAGCTTCAGATCTGTTAACAGAATGTACTGGACACAGCACCATGTCTCCCCACCAAAAGCACAACTTTCATTTCTTCTAGGTCGTCTTCAACCAGAATGCATTCCACAGAGGAAACTGACAGCCACATATCCGAATTGCCAGATGGTTACATGTGTCTACAAAACCTCCACATCATTGACTGTTTCCAACTTCGTCCAGGATCCAGGTAGAAACTTTTTTCTAAAATACACACCAAAAGCTGATCTGTACGTGTGAACTCCACGATAGGGGATGTAATGCTGTGGGAAAACATTTGGAGAGGGGATAGACTCCAATCTTAGGTTTCTAAGGGTTAGGAGAAATAAGTAGATTTAAATTTTTGTTAAGTTATAAACAATTTTGTATTAACAGTACCCCAAGTAATAAAATAAGTCTATATTTGAGAAAGGTTATTTCGCAAACTCTTGGAAAACTCCCTCCCTACCTTTGTAATCATGACACCTCAAGGCATAAATAAGTCCTTCCTTTATTTCCTCAAACCTCTATGCCTTTGGGATAGCATAGTCCTACACGTACTGTTCTGTGCAATGCTGAAGAGTGGTAAGATAATGAAAACTTAAAAGTAAAAACTAGATTATAATCACCACCATTAAGGTATTCAATATGCAATGAACACTAAACCCCTTTATATGATTGGCACCTGGCAAAAAATAGTAATTTTTTTAAACACTAAAACTAAAGTAGTGTGATTAAGATAATAGAAAGGTCCAATCCATTGGGTAAGGCTGGAAGATGATAAATTCCTTCTGTTTACTTAGCATCTACCAGGTGTTCTGATTCATACCACAGCCTATGATTTCACCAGGCCTAACATGTAGTCCCAATCCAGGATCTTTTCCTGGAAAAGGTGTAAGAAAGTTCTTTCGCAGAAGATTCTCCTTCTTGCTGCAAAGAAAGAGATACTTACAAATTCCTACCGTGTAGCACACATGTGAAGTTACAAAGGATAGCAACACATTCTGTTCAACCATACATACCACAATTTAAATGATACTGTAAAAACATTTTTAAAGGCATTTTAGCTGATATATAGCAATAAATTATCCTTCAGTCTGCAGTTCATCTCTCTTTAAGACGGGATAAAACGGTGCTGGGAAATGCTGTTAAACTCTTAGGAGCAAATATGCAAGTCCAAACAATATTGCTATTTTGGTGTTTAAAAATACTGTGGATTTACAATGAAATGTACCATCACTCCAAATCTCAAGTATTTATAAAGAGCACGTCCCAACGTGTGCTTTGATATTTATTAACCACATGGATGTGGTTAATAAGTGGTTAATAAGAGTTAAAAATAAGAAAAACTATTATAAAAATATAACTCTATTAAATATGTTGTCACTCCAAATCTCAATTATTTACAAAGAATACATTTCAATGTGTGCTAACATTTATTAACCAGATGGATACAGTTAATAAGGGTTAAAAATAAGAAAACCAATATAAAAGTATAATTCTATTTTCCAGTTTCCTCTTCCCTGCCTAATGAGGAAAGGGGATGGGGAGGGACAGCAACTTTTGTTATTTGGATACAATGTGTGTTTTTTTTTTGTTTTCAAACAAAAAAGGGCCACCAAATAATCAACCTGGGGCCGCTGACCGGAAGGCAGCCCCGGAAAACTTCCCGTGGGAAGAGTTCCAGAAATTGCCCGGACTTCAACGAGTCCCGCTGTGCTGGCTGCAAGCCTCAGACCGTCAGAGGCCACCGCGACTCGCCTTGCCCGAATGCCAGCAATTCCGCCGAAGCACGGAGCCCTGGACTTAGGAAACATTCCCCGGAACATCATTACAGATTTGAAAAGCAGGAAGGGAAAAACATTTCGAGCCGAAAGGAGAAACCTCAGAGTCCTGGGGGCACCGAGGGGCCAGCGAGGTCCCCAGGCGCTGTACACACGTCCAACCTCCCTCCTCCACGCGCCCTCCTCCCCCACCCTCTTCCCATCCCTCCTCCCCCAGGCAGAACCCTCCCCACGCAGTGGCCATCCCCACGCCCGCGCTGTGTCTCCTTCACGCCCCGTGCACCCACTAGCGCCTCCTGCGCGCTCCCATGCACCCCGATGTCGCGTGGGCGCCCCCCCTTATCCCTCACCCCGGTCCCCACTCTCTTCTGCTCAGACGGCGTAGAGGAAACCGATCGGGGACTGGGTTCTTAGTGCGACTTGGGGGCGCGGGGACGTGGAGGGCGAGGCGGGGCAGGGCGGGGGGCGCGACGGGCTCTCGTGTGTGCGGCCGCGGGCTGGGCGCTCCCGGCTCTCCAGGCGGCGCGCGGAGTCCTCCCGCGGCCTCCAAGTGAGGCAGAGCGACGGCGAGATCACCAACATTTCTGAAACCACTTGCAAGCCGCCTCGGTGGCGGAGGCTGTGGGGTCCCTTGCAAGTGAGCGAACGGGGCCCACTCCGTGGCCTGGTCTCCCCGGGGCCCGTTCTCGAGCCTCTCCGCGCCCCCTCCCCCAGACGATCAATTACCAGCCACCCTTCTGCCGGGAGCGGCGAGGGGCTGGCGGGCGGCCGCGAGGAAACGGCAGCCCGGATCACTTCTGCATGACAATTGATGGGAGGGAGGGCGCGGGGCGAGGAGGGAGGACGGCTGCGGTGTCCGTTTTCTCACCATGGTGATTAGGCATTCCGGCCGTAAGAGGAGGCAGCCGCCGCACAGAGCGGCGCGGCGTGGAGCGAGGGCAGGGGAAGAGCGGGAGCACAGCTAGAGCGAGCCCAGCCGCCGGGCGAGCGGCGCGCCGAGCCAAGCCAAGCCAGGCCAGATGGCTCTGCAGCCATCAGGGACCGCTCCCGTCCAGCCCGGCTCCACTTTAGCTGTGCAAACATTTCTTTATCCCAACAAGACAATTAAACCCAGCAGCATGAAAAAGAGTCTCCATGACTGTGTGGGGAGTGAACAACCAGAAACAACCACACACATCACAGGAGTTCTTGCCCCCGGGGGGTGGGGGAGAACCCGGGAGCCGCTGAGGGAGAGTCAGGCTAGGTCTGGGCAGTCAGGACAGAGGGAAGCATCTGACCCAGCTCTTCTGGCGATTTGCTGGCCCTTTCCCAGTGGTCATCTGTCCTAGCTGCAACCCAGAGGTGCAGCCTGGCCACCTAGCATCCCCCAAACATTCTCCCTAGCAAGAGCAACTCTCCTAAAAGCCCAGAGTAGAGTCCCTGCCCACCCCACTCCCAGAGCCCTTGGAAACTATCCCCCTCACCCCAGCCCTCCCCATTCCAGGCTGCCTTTGGCCTAGATGGGCTCAGCTGATTTGACTGTTAGAACACAGGGTCTTCAATGATACATGCCTTTATAAAGACACAGAGTACAAAATACCGTCTCCTACTCAGGGCTTTTGGGACCCAAGAATGGCTGCCCAAGTACATCAAAGATGAGAGCAAAGCAGAACATCCAGGAGCTGCTGTGAGCCATCAGGTTTCCTGCCTCCCTGTGGCTTTGCCCGACCACAGTGAAGGTCAAGGAAAGAGGGCAAAGTCAAGCCACTTATGGTCAGTGCCCAGTGTCCATCCCTGGGGTAAAGCCAGAAGGCAGGGCCAGTCACCGCTCCACGTGGGCAGTTCTGGGCCCTCTCGGCCCTGTGGTGAGCATGTATACTTCGCCAACTCCAATCTGGGCTGAGTGGATAGGCTGGCAGGCTGGCCAAAGGCTGTGTCACACAGGCAGGAATCTGGGCACAGGGGCAGCCTGAAGAGAACCATCAGGAAATGCACATGACAGGAGCCAGAATACTAAGCGGGTAATAAATGTACAGATTCTAACACAAGACAACAGACAATACTTATCTTCCCTTTTGTTGTAAAGTTTCCTTAATGAGGAAATGTTTATTTTAAAGGCCCTGGGAAACATCGCTGTAGACACTTCATATGTAAGGCACACGTGAACTATTTGTAATTGGTCCATAAATTTTAGCATTATTTCCCTGGACAACGAGCCTTGGGGACTGGTTCGGGGAATGACAATAAACAGGAGTTACCTCAGTCCCCTTCCTGGGGAATTACGCATCCTCCATGAATGGCTTCTCACAAAACACTTCTCCCATTTTCCAGGGCAAGTAAGTCAGTCCTGTAGAGTAAAGGCTGCTTGTTTTTCCATAGAACCCAACACCTCCTTCAGGAATCACCTGTGAAGCCAGGTGGATGGACAGGCAAGCAAACCAGAATCACCTACCAGGAAAGATGATGTTTGACCCAAATAGCTATATTTCTGTCTACAAAAATGCGTGTTTAATCACAAAAGAAATCCTGCCTACCACTACCCAGATTTAAGAAAGAACATGTGTGCATTACACCATGTCTGCAGGCCTCTCTTTCCAGTGGGCTCGCAAGTGGACTATCTGCATGTTGATGCAGTGTGTGAGCAGGGGGTGGCTGCAACAGTAAAAACTGTCAGTGTTTCCATTATACAACTGATTTCTTAATGACCTAAAACTCCGTCATAAAAACTTCTGCTCTAAGTAAAGGACACACATCCCCATTCTCACCCCCCCGCCCCCCATCCACTAACAAAACTCTAAAGCTAAACGCTTACTTCGGAGTTTGACTGCTGCATTTAATTAAAATGTTTAAAAAATATTGTATGAAAAGATATTTACATGAAGAGAACTGAAAAATGAGTCAACCAAATCAGCAATTAACTCTAAATTTTAAGAATAAATATATATACATTATACACATATATATGTGTATATATTAACCATATATGGTTAATTTGGGCAATCTGGCAAAAGCACCGCGTCCTATCACTCTGCTCGTCTGAACACTTTTTATCCTCTGTCTTTTCATATCCCCATCCCCCGTCACTGCCCCATCTGCCCCTGAAGCGCTCTCTCCCTTTGGAAGCAGTCTTGTATAATGTCACTCGATTATCTGAGAAATATTACTTATTTCAAAACGGTTCTGTAGGGAGGACCTGAAAGGCATCTAGTGGGAATAATCAGGCCTTCTAACGGCCCTTAAATATGTATTTACATAAAGCAGACCATAAATATTCCGACACACGTCGGCATAGACAGGAGCCAAGAAAGCTGCTGCAGACTTTGTCTTAGAGCCTCTTCAACCCTTCCTTACAGAAAAATACTTCTCCTGCCTTCCAAAAATTCACAATCAAAAGCATAAATGCTATCCAGTGTGACCCAGTGAGGGATGTGCTAACCACCTAAGGTAAGGAAGGGAGGAAAGAGCACAAATCCAGGGTGACCACAGGGTAGCACAGCCTCCTTTTCATTTTGCACCTCTGTTTCTTATTAAAGATTAGTCACAAATGCAACTCTGGATAATAACGTGGGTGTACAAACACCCTCCCCTCACAGACACTCCTATAGGTTTTATGCTTGTGTACAAGAAAAAAAGGAGAACACAAGGTACTCTATAAGGGAAGAATATTTTAAATGAATAAAAGAAGAGGAGGGACTCCAATTTCTATAACACTACATTGGAAATAAAGAAGTTTCCCCACCCTTCTGATCAGAATCTCATTAATTTCAAGGTCAGAATTCCATTTCACTTTGGGAGACAGACTCATTTAATTTTTCTCCACCCAGGCGTATTCCTGTGTGAGGGATCCATCTCCATGGGGGATGCCACCACCACACAATGCAAACCAGGCAAACAGAAGAGTTATGGCTTTGACACTCAGAGAGGAATGGATATCCACGTCTATGAGTTCTGACTTGACTAACAAGCTTCCTCCTGCTCTGGAGTCTGATACAGGTTTGGGCTAAAAAGATAGAAAAATGGAGACAAGCTGGATCTGTTAGGTAAGAAGAGAGAGATCTCAATCTCCAGATGTTACTTTGTGGCATATTAGCTATGAGAGGATTTAATTTTCAACTTGTATTTGGAGAAAAAAAAAGGGGTAGAATCTGTCATACCCTAACACAAGGCAGTTTTAGCTGGTGGTCACATTACAACTAACCTTGATCACTTGCACATCACTGGACAAGCGAAAACTAAACTAAAATAAAATTAAATTGACCAACACAATGCCGATACCTGTTCAGCAGGTATATCCAAGAAGCAGGATCACAAGACACACAAATCAGCAGAAAGTGAAAAGGTGAAAGAGAGCCAAAGCCAAAGTGAGAGGACAACACTAGCAGCGGTGCTGTCAGCCAGCAGCCTTCTCCCTTAAGTGGGGAGGTCTCCGGCTTACAGACGCTGACATAAAAGACACACTTGCCACATATTTCAAAACCAAAGAGCGATGGATTTACAAGGCAGGTTGATTTTATGATGACTTTTATTGAAAAGGTACGCTGGGTTTAGGCAGATGCCTTTTAGCGCAGGAAAGTTAACACAGTGCCTAATTCAAGGAGACAGCCTGAGGAAGCAGTGGCGACAGGGGAGAGAGCTGCAATGTCTCTATTACTCTCCTCGGCATCATAAAGAGGAGGGAAAAAATGGTATTCGTGTTGGTGGTTACAGAGAAGACGGGAGCATGAAAAAATAGAGAAAAGGGGAAGGCAAACCTCAGATGTAGTTTTCTTAAGAAAATAAAATGAAGCAAATCTGAGAACAAAGGGCTGGGTGGAAAAAACACCCTCAGTTCATAAATTCTCACCAGGCTTGAAGAAAACTGCTCTGTCCACCCACAGCCCAAAAGCTTCAAAACACAATTATTTTCTGATTATATTAGAGCAAAAGATTGCAGGATTCAGCACTCCTAGTCTACAAGTTCCAAATAAAGGTTTAGTTCCAGCTATGAGTAAGTGTAGCCAGAGCCCAACAAGGCACTTGGAGAACATGAGAAAAAGCTGTTTCATAAGCAGAAATTAATAATAGTTGTGAACATCAAATATGGAGCAGTCCCACAGGTCAACCGTGTCTAGTCCTAAAAGTGAGCCCCAGGACAAGCATCCAGCAAACCTGTGAAATCCCAAGAGAAGTCGGCTTTCTAGCCTTGCGATCGCAAGGAAAACACAGCTGTTTGAAATGCTTTATGGTGATTGACGACACCTTTGTCCTTCTCTGAAAAATAGCCTGATGTGGACAAGGGCTGAGAGTTGTGAAAATAGAATCACGTGGAGTCTGCTAGATGTGATACAATGGAAAAGCTAAAAAATAACACTAAGATCAGACAAACATAATGAGGACAGCAAAGAGAGGAGGGGTGGACATGTTTCTTTAGGCCCCCCAAATTCCCTAGGAGCTGACACTTCTTAATGAAATGACATTCACTCCACTACATCAGTGGTACCCCTCTTCACTCCAGTCCTCAGAGAATAAGCCCACCATGACCCGGAGAGAAACGCCGTGCTGGGGCCAACTTGCCTCTGGCTACTTTCAGAAAAACATTTCAAGAACTATCAGTGCTCACTGATGAGAGACAAGCAAAGGTTAGCACTCCACAGCTAGCGAAAGGGAAGTAGTTGGCCCTTCCCGTTACCAGGAGCATGCAAAACGCCACCGACCTGTTGAACATCACAGTGAGGCAGGGCTTACTGGGGGTAAGGGAGGGCTTGAACCAAAGTACTTACATCTGTCATTCCGATCCTCTGGGCTAGATGATGCTTCCCGATCAGAAATGAGGCCAGAGACAGCAAAAATCTTCTTCCCAGTGTCATCAACCTTTAGTGAACCGGGGGAGCTAGATGGCAGCTGTGTCCCAAAGTCATATTCCTTGCCATCTGCATCTGAGAAGCGTAAGTGGGGAGATTCTGTGTCATGGCAGTTCTTAAGTCGCTTGGCCGGCGTAAAGGCTGACTGATAGCTCTCCCGGTCCTCGGTGGAGGCAAAGGGCCGGAAAGCCCCCACACCACTATGATTCAGCATACTGATTGGGGTGCAATCTAGATTTGGGGGAGCAAATTGAGGGTGGAGGTGTAGTAGAGAAGGGGGAAAATCACGATTGGCAAAAGTGCCTGGCACCCCACCTTGCCGATGGTACATAGAGGCAAAGGTATAGGAACCGTTGGTAAAAGGAATATGCACGTCCTTGTCAACTGAGACAGGTACACCAAAGGGTCGTGGCTGCTGACAAGGGATGGAAGCATCACGGCTGGCCTCAGCCGTGGATGCCAGGACCATCAGTGCTGGGGATGCCAGAGGGTTGGGAAGGTAGGATGAGTTCTCCATCTTGAAGGCTGCCCGGTGTAAGTCCATCGGAGTCTCTTTCTGTGGCCGGCGTTACACAAGAAGCAGTCTTCCCTGGGAGGGAGGCCAAGCGGCACCTTGGGTCAGGGCAGGGAATATTACTGGGGAATCATTCCCTTCTAAGACCTGTAGAAACAGCAAAGAGAAAAAAAGAAGGGGGAGGAAAGTCAGGGGGAGGAAAAAAAAGGGAAACCCCCAAGTGATCGAAACACCATCCTTCTGGCTTACAGATGCTCGGGCAAGAGACACCACAGGCTTTAGGAGCCAGTGGGCAGCAGCATCAGACCATTTTCATTCAGGAAAATCAATAGACAACTTACTGTGATGTACGCGTAGCTGACTTTGGTCCCTACACGTTCCGGGTGAAATGCGCCTGAGCCCAGCAAAGAAAAAAATATCATAAAACCTCCAAATACGATATTCCCTGAACAAATGAGCTTTGGAAGGCCAAGCCATCCAGTAGATTAAGTGGGGGGGTCTATGTTTTAAAGTGCTTCCACCTGCATCTACAGGCCACTCATGGCAGGCCTGATGTTCAGAGACCACATTCTACATATACGATTCCCCACATATGAATCCTCTCTTCATCTCCCCTAACAACTCCCCGACACTGAAATATCCCAAATTCAAGTTCATCCAGACCAGGAGCACTTGTACATGTTAGTTAGTACAAAGTATACACATGGATAAATGATATACATTGGCACAGACATACATACACACACACACATCTTCATGTATCATCTAAGACTGTTTCCAGAAAAAAGTGCTATGTGAACAAACAGCATTAACATTTATTTTGATGCACACCCCTCTCTAATCACATGGGCTTTCTATTTCTCTTTTCTGAGAAGGAACAAAACCTTCATCAATAAAATGCCTAGCGTCTCTGACAATATTTAAAACCATAATGGGTGCCTTTGGCATACGCTCTCTAGAAGCGTCTGTCTTCTAAGGGCAGCAAAGAACAGATCGGTAATTTTAGTTACTAATGCACTCACTCTTAAGTAGATTTGTAAACTGCCTTGGATTTGCCATTAACATTTAGAACAAAATGTTAACAAAATTTCTGACTTATTTTGCTCTGCTTATTGGCCCAGTCAGAGCTGATGTCCAATAAAGGCCCTTGGAACAAATTGGAGTTCGGAGAGACTTCTTTCAGTTTCCCTTGTAAATTTCGGTTGTACATTTTCATAGTAGCTGGTTCCATTCCAAAGTGTATTTTGAGTGGGGGCTGGGAGAAGGGCTATATATCAAAAGCCAGGACAACATAAAGATGAATACCAGGACTTATTAGCATCAAAAATATACATGAAATAGAAACTTAATGAAACTCAAAGCATAACCAAAAATCACCATCTGCTACAAATTACAGCCTTTAAATGGAGAGTCATATCAGAAATAAAATCTACCTCCTTCCTTTTAAAAAGCCCACCTGGAGTATCTTTGGTATTCCCTCAAATAGAGAAACCTCAGTTACACGGTAGATGAATCCTCCTGGCTTAATGCAGTGCAAAGAGACTATTTCCTTCTCCCATCCTGTAGCAGACATGTCAATGACTGTTATTAATTGGGAAGATGAGTGGACACCATCAGACTGCTGCTTCCTCATTTGGCATCTTTCCTTATAGACATCATTGCTAAATTACCAGATTATGTATCTCACATTAACGGATTTTTCTCTCTTCCAAATTTTAAATAACTTTCCTGTCAAGTTATAGCAGTGCAGGGAATGATCTGCCAAGGACAGCCAGTTAGCCTGACAAGTCTGGGAATCCTGTTCTTGGCTGTTTTCTAGTCAGATTAATGGTCACACAACATGGACGCTCTGAAAGTGGGTCTAGGGCTGTTCCAAGGGTTCCAAGCAGCTCTTCACAACAGAAATAGCTACTTGTCTATCAACAAGCAATATTAGATGAGGCAAACTGGAGAAAAGGACAAACATAACACACTGAGTGTGAAGGGAGGAATGTTCCCCCTCACAATACCACCTCCCCCCGCCCCAGGATTCACTTGCTATTTTTACTTCCTAGATCACCTCATTATCTTAAATGAGTTTCATAAATTAGGAATCTGGTGACAGCACCGGACACTCCAACAGAACCCGGTGAATCACTCAACCCTGGTTATTCATTTGAAAACTTCATTACACTGAAAATAAATCAACAATATTTTTCCAGGCCACATCTCTCTTACTCCACTGCGTGGGCGTGTTGGTCTCCATGGGGGAGGGGGAGTGCTTTTTTCTTTTCCCTTTTCTTTCTTACCCTCTCCTCACATTAACAACTTGTATAGATGAGGCTTCAGCCGACCACAGTCATTATGAAAATCTATAGTTAATACACTCCCAATGTCAAAATGTCATGGGTTTAAACACAGAACCCAAAATAAGAAAACTAACTGACCCTCTTAATTAAAAAAATATGGATTGTAAGATAATCAGCTTGATGGAGCATTTGGGTAACTGTGAAGAACCAGGCAAAGGGAAAGTAAGTAACTGTTACTTTTCTGACTCTATGCTGATTTTTTTTAATTTAGCACTTCGTGCAAATCCAGATTAAAATAACTCCAGCTATTGATCCGAGCAGTGGAATTGACATTAATTTTAGTTCACTTCTCACTTTGCAAAGGGATCAATAGGAAGTAATAACAGCTGACATCCCCGCTGAAAGGAGGAGAAAGAAGGGCTGAAGACAGAAATCGAAAAGCAACCAAATAAATCATCAGCTACTTTTCCACGGCATCAGACAAACTCCAAACAGATTGCAAAAAGTCTTTGTTGAATTAACTAAACAAGGAGGAGGGATCAATCCACGAAGCTAAATAAATTGTCTGGCAGGCAGTGAGGCTGGACGGAGGGACCAACAAATATTGAGTTAAAAAAAATTTCAAATCCTTGACGTGATGGGTTTGGTTCAGTTCCGTATCTGTGGGAGTTTGTTTGTTTCTTAAATCACACTCCCGATCCTGCTTTGAAGTGATTACAAAACGCCAGCTATCTGAATAATTAGTGAGATTACTAATTGCGTGGTTAAACATGCCAGAACCAAGACAAATGAAACGAAGACGCCCGCGTTTGGAACGTGAAAATGTCTGAGGCTGGGCTGATGCGCAGCGCTCCGCGCTCTGCGGAGCGAACTAGCCACTTACGCACAGAAAAACCGAAAGCCCAAGACAAAGTCTCAGAGAGTAGGTAATCTCCCATCCCATCCTCTGCCCATCCCAGTCCAGGGTCTGGGCTTCCTGACCTGCGCCCGGGATCGGCGTAGAAGGAAGCGGTGGCTGCTGCCGCTGCCTCTGCGGTAGCTGAGAGCCAACCCCATTTGCAAATGACTGCCACAAAGAAAGCTGCAAAGGGCTCTTTCCCAGAGCCGAGCTCAGGGCGCCCACCAAACTACGGCTCTGCTGGCAATTAAAATGCACACACAACACTCCTCTGCTTATTACAACAGGTGACATTTTTGTGGTCTCTGAACCGTTTCCAAAAGCCAGGAATTAAAATAATAGAACAAATTAAACGATATTTTTCCTTTGCATAAATAAACTTTTAAAAAATTAACAGGGAACTTAAAAAGCAAAGAACAATGGGAAATGAGGCAGAGTAGTGGGGGGTTGTTGAGAACGCAGGAAAGAATTTTTTTTTTTTTAAGTTCACAGACTTCGCTTGAAGAGAATTCCCGCACACCAAATGCCCAGGGGGTATTCGGAAACACCGCTCTAACAGAAATTTTACCACCATATGCGACAGCTCAGGGAACATAAGGCTAACACAGTTCCCGGGCTAGGGCCGACGCCTGTGCTTCAGGCACTGCCGGGTATCAGTCCCAGATTTGGACCGGGATTCAGGCCCACCTTGGCCAACGGGTGCGAATCTGAGACAGCCCGGGCCAATCCGAGAGTGCGGGGTCGCTGGGATACCGGCTTAGCGAGAGGGTGCATTATTCAGCTCGCAAGAGTCTCGACTGGGAAAAAATCAACTCTTTCAGGAGAAACCGGGGAAGAGAAGTGAAGGCGAAACATACGTAAACTTGGGGCCAACGCGGAGCCAAGCCCACTACTCTTTGGCCTGACCTCTCCCTCCGGCTCTCTGTTGCCTTTGTATATAGAACACTCTAGGTCCCAACAACCTCTGCACGAAACGATCTGAGTCTAACTTTGGGCAACCAAGGCGTCAGTCCGGGAAGAACCGACACGTGCAAGGGCCCCTGGTCCGCAGCCGCGCGGGGCCCGCGGGGCAGGGGCTCAGAGCTGCCAGCCTTCGACCAAAGTCCAAGGACCTCCAGCCCCCGAGCAGCCCCGCCCTGGGGGTCACCCAGGTCCCGCCGCCGCGCGCCACCGCTTCAGCGGGCAGCCGCGGGCTCCTCCGCTCCGGCTCTCCTGCAAATGCGGACCGGCGCGGGGCTGCTGGGCCCTTCCAGCTCCTGGACTGCGGATGCGCGGTGCGGGAGGGAGGTTCTGCGGCCCGCACCGCGGCCGTCCGGCCGCCGCACACGACGCGGCTCGCAGAACAGGTGTGTGTCCCCGCTCGCTCCGCGCCCGGCCCCGGCCCCGTCGGCCACCAGCGGCTCGACGCGTCGCCGCCCCTTCCTCGGCCTTCCCCAACCTCGCCCCGAAGCGCAGAGAGCGAACTCACGCCACTTTTGCCGGGTCTCTGAGGGCCAGGAGGGATCGGCACCGAAGACACCAGCACCGCTTTTCCTCGACGCTCTTTCTGCCTTTCCCCCCTCTGCTCATTCCCCTTTGCAGGAAGAGCCCGCGAGACGGAAAGAGGAGGAGGCCAGGCAAGGCAAAGGCCCCCTGCCCACTCTGCTCCCCACAGTCTCCTCGCTGCTTCCTCACTGCCGCCCTTTTTTCTCTTTATTTTTCCTTTCTCTCCCCTTTGCCCCTCAAGCCGAGTCCGGAGCGGAGGCGAGAGGCAAGACGTGGCTGCTGGGCGTCATGGGCAGCGAGCGCCGTGCTCTCCCCCTCAGCGGCTCTCGGGGCAGGGGACCGGCGCAGGCAGGAGACCCCAGACGACCCGGGCCAGCCAGGCAGGGCTGTGCGCCCACACCTATGGCCCGGGCCCCATGCACCCACCCAGTGCGACGCGCACCCGGCTCAGGGCCGGAACACGGGCTCTCCGCTGGAGCTGCATCCAAGACCCGAGAATGCGGAGTGTTAACGGGAAGCGAGAGATCTTCCCCTGCCTCCTGGCTGCCCTAGTTCCCGCTACTTCGGGACTCCTGCGCGCCCTCGCCAGCTTGGGTCGACCTGGGCCGCGAGCTCTCGGAGAGGCTCCCGGAGCGGGGGACGAACCGGGCATCCCCTTGGATGGCCTCACCACCGTGGGCGGCCTCGCCCGGGGGGCCACACGGAAGCTCTCCGCCCAAGTTTGTTGTGCCCTAGAAGAAAAGGCTTTCTCTTACAAAGCACAAAGGCGAAACGCCCAGGCCGAGCCCTGAAAAGCCCCGGGTTGGGGGGCGGGGGTGGGGTGGGGGAGGCCGGAGTCTCCGGGGCGCGGTGGCGGGGCTGGGCTCCGGGCAGAGAAGGTCGCTCGGCCCGGGCTGACAAGCGTGGCGGCAGTGGCCGCAGGACAGCAGCGACCGGCGTGCTCACTAAAAAGTTTTGTTCTCAAGTCAGAAGAGAAATTGTTACTCAGTTTAAGGCAGGTCTAAGATAAAAATAAAGCTACAAACAGAGTAAGGCGCCCTTGTCTCCACGATCGTCCTCCCGCCTTGCTCAGTAGAACCGATGGGAGAGGGGGTCCCGACCCCGAAAATCCCGGGAGATCCCACGTGTCGGGCTGCCCTACCGCCAGGCCGGTCCAACCCACGGGGTGAGGAGTTTACCGGTGGCATTTAGAATGATCCGCCTCTATGCTAGCACCTGCCTCCTTCCTGCCGGCAGAGGATCCCCCCATCCCACGCCACCTCCCTCCCTCCACACCCTTCACACACGCCGGGCTAGGAAAAAGTCAGCCGAGCACCCGGGGTTCAGGGCTAAACAGTCACTCCCCGGGTACCCCGCGGAGCCGGCTGTGTGTGGGGTGGAGGCTGTAGGGGTCGTTTCTCATTCGGATCGCCCCTTCTCCATCCGCTCGCCGCCTCGGGCTCCCCACTGAGTACCACCCAGCCCTGGCCTCGCCGGAAATCAACGCGGGGTACATAGGGGAGCCCGGAAATCACCGGGGGGTGCACCAGGGAGCCCGGTGAGAAGGCATTCTCGCGATCGACCCGAACAAAGTGGGAATGGGGCTTATTGAAAGATGGAGAAAAGAAGTCCTGCTCCCTTCCCTTGCAGTGCCCTAACCCTCCCTACTTGTCCAATTCCCGCGTCTGGTCCCTCCCCCTTGCACCTCCCCCCCTCCCCAAATAAAACACATTAAGGAAAACTCAAGACGGAAAGTTTGAGCGAGGCAGCGCACGGAGCGCGCAGAGGGCGCCGATGCCGAGAGGCTCCGTCGCGATGATCCAAGACGCGCCAGTCCCAGTCCCAGCCCCTGCCCCGTCCGGGGGGAACCGCCCGAATCCCTAGGAAACGGACCCGGAAAGTTAGCCAGGTTCCTGAACAAGCCGGCCGCCCTCGCACCCACCCCACTTGGGTACGCACACACGTCCACACCCCTTTCTGCTCTCCATACTTGCCGTGGAAATTCCTTGGGAGAACGGTCGCACTTTTCAGGACACGGAGGGAAGCAGGCGGAGAGTGTGGTGCATGAAAAGTCCCGGGTGCGCAGAGCCGGCGGAGGCAGCGGCGGCGGCGGCGGCGGCGGCAGCGGCAGCGGCAGCGGCAGCAGTAGGCGGCTGGCCCCGGGTTTGTGTTCGCGAGCTGCCTGGGATTGCATGTACAGATCAAAAGACTCGGTTGGCGTGAGAGAAGGAGCAGTGCTGCCTCTCAGCGCTGGCTCTAATCAGTGAATGAGCCTCCACTCTCCTAGGGACTCGGAGACACACACACGCGCGCACACACACACGCACGCACACATTCTCTCACACTCACACACATACAGGCACTCTGAGCACTGAATACATTAGGGCACTAAGGGACTCTGGGAAATGAAGTCCAGACCCAGGGCACTCCTGGAGAACAGACCTACTGGCCCTCACCAAAGAGCTTGGAAGTCTTGGGGTCGCGAGCCATTGTAAACTAAAAAGAGCGTTGAGTTTTGTTTACATCCCTCCTCCCCAACCCGCAAAGGTCTCAGTGAATGGTTTGGTGCTTGTTCTTCTTCCTTTCCTGAACTAAAAGGGACCAAGAGTAAATAGGCAAAGCTTGAAGACTGACATCCACTGCTGCTTAAATGACCCCCAAATCCTGGCTCCCCTCAAAATCTCTACCTTTTTGCAGAAAAATCTTACCTGCTGCTTTGTTCCTGGAATGCTTCTCTGGGTCTTTGACTATAATAATAAAATAATAAATGAATATTAATAATACTGTACCTTTTGGAGGAGGTGAAGGCCTAGTTTAGCATCCAGATGTGAGAATAAACTTTTTATTGGTGTTTTACTGATGCTTATATTACAGTTCTTTTCAAATCATTTCATATCATCCTATAATTCATCAAACACAGAAAGATAAATAGGGGAAACAGATAGAGAACTAACATTCCTAAGTGCTTTCTAGGAGCCCGGTCATGGGACTAAATGCCTTTACATAATCTCATTTACTCCTAAGATTAATTCTGGAGATAATATTACCACTAGTTTATGAGAGGAAACTGAGGTTGAAAGGGTTTTGTAATTTGCCCATGAGAACGTGGTTAACAAGTCTTGGATAGCAGGTAGTTCTAGTTCTGAAAGCAAAGTTCAACCAAAATCAAATCCTGGTTTAAGAAGTCATTCCTGGCCGGAGGCGGTGGCTCACCCCTGTAATGCTAACACTTTGGGAGGCCGAGGCGGGTGGAACAAGAGGTCAGGAGTTCGAGGCCAGCCTGACCGACATGGTGAAACCGCATCTCTACTAAAAATACAAAAAGTAGCCGGGCATGGTGGCACATGCCTGTAATCCTAGCTACTCAGGAGGCCAAGGCAGGAGAATCGCTTGAACCTGGGAGGTGGAGGTTGCAGTGAGCCGAGATCATGCCTGGGAGACAAAAAAAAAAAAAAAAAAAAGGTCATTCCTTTGTTCCGTGGTTCAGTGTCTAAAACCTCAGATTTCTCGTCTGGAAAAAAAAGGGAGAGTGGGGAGGAATGGAGTACACACTGATAATCCACTTTGCAGAGAACCACATAGGATTATAAATTGTCTAAAAAGAATGAGACTCAGAATCTCATTCTTGTTATTATTTCATTGTCCTTTTTACTCATGTTTAACATTAAGGTAGCATCTAAATATTAAGTATGTTTACATATATGTGTGCTGTTTGTATTTTAAAATTTTAATTGGCAACTCTAAATAAATTGTTAATTTGATCACTTAGAGTTCTACACTTACTATTTCTATAATTCATGGTATCAGGATTGTTTGTTGAGGAACTTTATTTTTATTTATTTATTTATTTATTTTTGAGATGGAATCTCACTCTCTCACCCAGGCTGGAGTGCAGTGGTGTGATCTCGGCTTACTGCAACCTCTGCCTCCCGAGTTCAAGTGATTCTCTTACCTCAGCCTCCTGAATAGCTGGGATTACAGGCATGCCCCTCCACGCCCAAATAATTTTTAGTAGAAATAGGGTTTCACCATGTTGGCCAGGTTGGTCTCAAACTCCTGACTTCAAGTGATCCACTTGCCTCGGCCTCCCAAAGTGCTGGGATTACAGGGGTGAGCCACCACGCCTGGCCTGTTGAGGAACTTCTAATCCATGTTTAATCGTTCACTCATACACCAACATTTATTGTGTTAGGCTCTATTCTTTCCACTAAATTATTATTTCCTGCTGGATTGTAAACTTCATGACGTCAAGAACCATGTTTGTTTGTTGCATTCTACATCATACCCTAAGCACCTAACAGCATCAGTCTCTTAGTTGAATGAATAAACGAGGATGTAAAAATGAACTCCTGTCCTCAAAGAGCTCACCATCTAGTAGAGGAAACAAAGAAAGAGTTAGAAATCAATTTGATAATTACTATAATAAGGATGACCTTAGAATTTATTGATCTAACTGAGATAAGTTTGATGATAAAAAAGGGACACTTTCAATAATTCCACTGGGATGACAAATGTAAATAAGGGCCATCCTGGGCCAAGCAGGTTGAATGGTCACCCTAGCTACATAAAGTATTTCATTCATTCATTTAACAAGCATTTATTGAGAACTCTCTTGTGTGGTGTGTTAAAGGAATTATAAGCCACTGATTTCCCTACACTGAGCAGCAAGAGATAGGCAGGAGAAGTGGGTCAAATCACAAAAGGCTTTGTATACTAAGCTAAGGAAAGTGGACGTTATCCTATAGATGATGAGAAACCCCTAGAGGGTTTTAGGGGTGTGGCATGGTAGGATTTCTGTTTTAAAACAAGCACTAGTTCCTCGGTGGGCAAGGTGGAGGTTAGACAAGAGGCAGTGAGGCCAATTAAAAAGTCTATCTCAGGTAATTCAGTTGAGATACAGTAGAGCCTGAACCAAGGTACTGGGGCAGAGTGAGTGGAGAGGAGGGGACACATTACAGTGAGATCTAAAAGGTAGCATCAACAAGATTTAGCCATTTTAGTATGGTAGATGAAAGCAGAAGGAAGACTCTATATAAATCCTAAATAAGATTTTATTATTTATAGCACAAGATGATATCAGTACTTTAATGTTCATCGGTAGTAAAAGGCTCCCTCAAATCAACTTAGAGAGCTCCCATAGATCCAGTGCACATTCTCACAGATAGATGATACAGATAAGAAGGCCTGTTCAATCATCAAGCCAAATATTTTTAGCTGCTACCACACGCAGTGGTCCTCACTATGATGCAAGTACTTAGAAACCAGAAGAGCTAATCACTGTCTATAACAGCAATCTAAATGAAAAAATTAAATGCAAATCCCTCATAAAACCAGAGCAAAATTATATATGTAATACCTCACTAATTCACAGGTCATATGTCCAGCAACCTCAGCTATCCAAAACACAATGAAGCAGGAAATAAGCAAAAAGGGTCCCAGAATAGCCAAAATAAACATTACAAAGTCCATGCACTAAAGTTAACACATTTCCCTCCTAGGAGAATTACACAAGCCTTCATTCAGAGCCGATCTATTCTTTCTTAGGTACAATTCTAATAAGCTTGATTATTTGGCTTTCCCATTCACAGCTGATTAAGATTGTCAAATTAAAAGGGGGCAGCCATTAAAAAGAATGATATAGACTAGGATGTACTGACATAGAAGGATACCTATTATATATTGTCGAGTGAGAAAAGCAAGTCATATAACAGTATGTACAATATGATTTGATATTTGTCCATATACATGTACACACACATTGACAGAAAAAGGCCTGTAGGGATACATTAAACTGTTAACAATGGTTATGGCTAGGGAGTGTGAGTGTGGATGTAACAGGGTTGGGGGTTAGAGAGAAATGAAGGGAGGACTTTGACTTTTTACTCCATAGACTTCTGTTTCTTTTCAGTGAACATATATTAGTTTTGTAATTTTAATATCCATTGAAATGGATATAAAAAGAGCAAAGGGTAGTATTGTTAGAGCAAGAACACTGACAATGAGAAATGGTGACCGAACTATAAGAAGCAAGCACCATAACTCAAAAACTACAAGAAAATGGGGTTATTTGGTGTGAAGGCAAAAAGCCCTATCCCATCAGTGGTCCCAGCAGATGTCATGAATTCCAACCAAACATACCCTGATACTTTTGGGGATAGGCCATCAAGGAACACATTACGCTTAGTATATTTTACTTACGAGAGCTAGCGCATGTGTGAAAATACAGAAAAATAAATTCCTACTAACATGATTTAAACAGAAGATTTTGATACCTTAAGAAGTAAATTTCAGTTGTCTGGAAAATATACTTTTGTGGAACACATCATTCCCTGAAGATGAGAAGTACAGGAGATATCACTTTATATAAGAGCAGAGGTGATGCAGAGTAAGGAATGGTCCACAAATTCAACAAACATTTATTGGGTGTCTACCAAGTGCCAGTCACTAATAATAAAAAGATAAATAATAGTGCCTGCCCTAGAGAGGTTTATAGTCCAGTAGCAGAGATGGATAGGAAAGCAAATATATACGGTACAATGTGAGCAGTGCTGTAATGGAAATCCTGAGTACATGGTGGTAGAAATACAAAAGAAGGAGGTGCTGAGTTATGGAGCTATTAGGAAAGGAGGCAGCGTCACAAGTGGGTGTTTAAAAAATAATTATCATATGGGATGATACTTAAGCTTCGTTAAAAATGACTGTTACATGGAATGACACTTAAGTTGGGCTTTGAAGGATAAGTAGAGTTTATCAAGGGAGAAAAATGGGAAGAGCACTCCAGGATGAGCAAATAGCAAAATAGCATATGCAAAGGCACATGAAATTTCCTGCCATATTCCGATAGTACATCTCAAATTTTTCCACAAGAAAGAGATGGTACAGATGGTGGTGTCCAAGGGCAAGCCTAAAATGGCTTGCCACTAGCTTGAAATGTATGTATCCTGTTTTATCTTGAAAAATGAATGGAAATTTTGCCTTCAACTCCACAAATATATTAAGCTTTAATATAAAACCATGTTTTAAATTACTTATCATTTGATAGAACTGATGCTCCAGAAAGATGCATCACATTTATTTGGTGGTTTCTCAAATCCAAAGCACAACACTAAATAATCCAGGGGCATTTGTTCTTAATTTGAAAAACATTCAGAAATTGGGCTGAGAGGTGAAAAAAAAGGTGTAGAAGATACAAGGGGAGACTGGAAAAATAGATTAATGGACTATGAAAGATCTTGTTTGTCACATTAAGGAACTAACTGGACACTCCCAGTGTCTAACCAACTCCTATTTATACTTCAAGACTTTGCTTGGGATGGTCTCTTCCAGGAAACCACCCTGCCCACCAGCCTCTCTTCTCCTCAAACCTGATTATCATAGCAGTCTATGCATGCAGCTATTCACTTATCACATTGTACTGGAATTATCTATTGTTTTCAGGTTCCTCTACTAGACTCTGATCTGCTTAAAGCAGAATTCTGTCTTAGTTGTTTTGCATGGTACTTAGCACAACAGATACTGGTGTCTATTGGACTGAACTGATTTAGATAAAAGGACAAGATTCAGAAAGTACTACCTGGTCTAGATTCTAAAGTTTTTTGAATGTAGGGTCTGCTGTGTACCACTGCATCCCAAACACTTCACACTCACTGGAAAAATCCCAGTAGGTGATTGATAAAATGTGTACAATGAATGAATGAGAATTCTCAAAACAGGAATGACGTGATCAGATCGGGGTTTAGAAAAATAAAATTGGAGGCAATTTTAAATGTAGCCTGGAGAGGAGTAAGACTGGAGACAAAGAAATTAGGGAGAAAAAATGCAAAAGAAACACAGGACATATTGGTAAAAGATTGCCTTTTCTTAAAATGTTTTTCTAATTGGCTAAGTTGATTAGATGTTTATATTTATCTTACAAGACTGGTCTTTTTATTCTCTTAGGATTTCCTGACGGAGGATATTCAGTTGCCTTGTTCCCTGACCCCAGCCCCTTCAGGCTGGTGTCTTCTTGTACATCTGGAGGTCATTGAGGGCAGTGACTATGTCTTATTCATCTTAGTATCTCCAATGCCTAGGACATGCCTGCTCAATAAATGTTTGCTGAATGAATGAACACATAAATTGATCTATTAGTATACTGTACTCAAGCTCCGACCAAGACACAGAGGACCTAATGATCCCCAGTGTGTGGGTTTCTGGATACAGGAAACAGAACAAATAAAGCAAGACTGGATACAAATGCACACCTATTCCACAGGTAACACAGGGTAAATTTCTCTCTCTGACCCCTCCATCCTCATTCTGAAGAATAACTCTCATTGAGTGAAAATCAATAAAAGTCATTTTAAGGGAAGTAGGTTTAGAAAAAGGCCCTGAAGGAGGAGAAAGGAGGAGGGGAACTTCAAGTTCGAGCAATTTGGACTTTTAAAATATATATGTAAGGACCTGTAAGCTTCAAAAAACCTTTACAAAATAAAAAGCCTGCTTTTCCACACTCACTTTCAAAAGGAATCTCCCCCACCGATGCCCAGCACACAAACCAGGAGTCTTTTTGAGATTTCCAGTTTTATCACCCAAAAAGAAAAAATAAATTCACAGCAGAAATAATAAATCCTCCATTTTTTATACTGACTCCAACAAGAAACTTTCTGAAGTAGTTGCAGGCAGCTCCCAAAGACATTAGACCAATATCAATGCCAAGATCGACCATCTGGCAATCTAGCAACAAATATTTACTGACCACTTACTATGTATGAATCAAGGCAGTAGGAAGAAACTGTAAAAGATGCCTGCCCCATCCCCTCAAAAAGGCAGAAAATGCACCTCCTATCCCCTAAGAAGCTTGTAGAATTGTAGCATTAACTCATAATCAAAAGAAAGGTTAAATAAACCCAAACTCAATTTTATAATGTAGGTAAAATATATCAAATGGATAATATAGGCAAACTGCTGTAGGTTTTCAAAAGCCAGAGAAACCATCATGGTTTGAGATGTCCTTAAGTATTTTGGACAAAGATACGATTTAAGTAGGACATTAAAAGATATAAAGTTGAATATTGAAGAATGGAAAATATTACAAGAATACTGCCCATGGTATGTCAGGCAACAATTTACTCAAGAGTTGTGTCATAAAGAGTATTTGCAGTGATAAGTTATTAAAATTTCATGGAAATACAGCATCATAGTTAAGAGCAACTGAAGGCAGATCTGGGTTTGAATCCTATTTCTACCGCTTATTGGTTGAACGACCTTGTCACATTTACCTTCTCTGAAACTCTGTTTCCACAAGCTTAAAATGGAGACATGTTAACTTTATGAACTTGATATGAGGATTAAATAAAAGGTGCTCACCACAGTTATTGGCAAATAGTAAAGGTTCAATAGGTGAGAGCTCCATGCTCTCCCCTCAAAGTGAAAGTTTGTGACTTGAAACTTATAGAAATTGAAAAGGATTTTGTTTTTAAGCATAGATCAGAACAAACCTGTATAGAATGGATAGCCAGCCATTTTGCTTTCACCTTATCCAATAGAGCAGCTATTCCCTGCTGATTTCCATTTGGAGCAAGATTTTAGCATCCTTATTGTTTGATTTGGAAACATCCTTCTTCCTCTTCCTAAAAGTACTCTGAATCTTGCTCACCTTCACTGTCATCCCCAAGCTTTTCTAGACAATAGAATGCTTCCGAAGGAAAAGAGGGAAGTGTGCAGATTTCAGATTCATGTTATTTGCTCGTATTCATTCATCGATTCAATAAATATTTATTGAGCAACTATTTTTGAAAGATTAAAAGCTGTCAAGTGGAAATGACTTCAACTTCACACCCCTTACTTGCACCTGTCCCCTCTTTCCTTGTTCTCTCCTGTTATAGAGAGGGAAGAAGCCCTCCTCCAATGAAAGGCTGGACAACTCCACCTGTGCTTTGGAGCCCTGGTCTTCTCTGGGGGCCTTTGCACCTGTAGCACCTTTTTCATGTTTCCAATCTCATCCTCTTTAATAATTCTTTCTATTCAGCACTTAAACACACTCAAGCATTTCTCATTCAAAAGAGAGAGAGAGAGAGAGATTTTTTAAAAAAGAAATAAAAATCCTCCTTAGTCCTTCATCCACATCCTTCTCCAGCTCTAATGCTATCTCCTCCCTCTTCCCAGTCAAGCTTATGAAAGTGTTGCTTCCAGACCCCATCTTTACTTTTTCACCTCCCACCTACTCTTCAAGCTCATCAATCTGGATTTTGTGTCTGCCATTCCTCAAAAGCATGACTCTCAGTAAGGTCATCAGTTTTTATTTCCCATTTTACCTGACATTCCTTCCTTGAAATGCTTTCTTCCCTTGACTTTGGGGACATCACACCTTTCTGATTTTCTTTTTACCTCACTAGTAGCTCATTCTTGCCCATTTCTGACACCTCTTTATGGGACTACTCAATGTTTTTAGGGTTCTGTTGAATGTATGCTTCTTTTCCCACTTTGAGTTTTTCCTGAGGTAAATGCATTTACTCCTATGGCTTTCTTACCACGGATATACCTAAAGCTCTTCAATCTGTAGATTCAGACCCTCATACCCAATAGCCACCTAACCTGAATATTTCACTGGCACCTCAAACTCTGCATATCCAAATCTGGACTCATCATCTTCATTCCCAAACCATCTCTCCTCCTTTGGTGTTCCTCCACTCAGTAAATAGCAGTACCAGCCAACCAGTGGTTCAAGACAGAAATCTGAGAGTCATCCTTGACTATTCCTTCTCTACCATCCACACCAAAACAATTACTAATTTTGCCCCTTTTTTTTTTTCTTTTTTTGAGACAGAGTTTCGCTCTTGTTGTCCAGGCTGGAGTGCAATGGTGCAATCTCAGCTCACTGCAACCTCCACTTCCCAGGTTCAAGCAATTCTGCCTCAGCCTCCTGAGTAGCTGGGATTATAGGGATGCACCACCACACCTGGCTAATTTTGTATTTTTAGTAGAGATGGGGTTTCTCCGTGTTGGTCAGGCTGGTCTCGAACTCCCGACCTCAGGTTATCTGCCTGCCTCAGCCTCCCAAAGTGCTGGGATTACAGGCGTGAGCCACCACACCCAGCCACTAATTTGCCATTAGACCCCCTAGATATTTCTAAAAACCATCATTTCCTCCATTTTTTTAACCAATATCACCTGTTGTCCAAGCTATTGCAACAGCCTCCTTTTTACAAGAGCAAATCTGCATATAACTTTGAATGCTTAAATTATGGCTTCCCTCACGCCTGTAATCCCAGCACTTTGGGAGGCCAAGGCAGGCGGATCACGAGGTTAGGAGATCGAGACCATCCTGGCTAACGTGGTGAAATCCCGTCTCTACTGAAAATACAAAAAATTAGCTGGGCGCGGGGGCGAGTGCCTGTAGTCCCAGCTACTTGGGAGGCTGAGGCAGGAGAATGGCGTGAACCCGGGAGGTGGAGCTTGCAGTGAGCGGAGATTGCGCCACTGCACTCCAGCCTGGGCGACTGAGCGAGACTCCGTCCTAAAAAAATAAATAAATAAAAAGGTTCTCCATTAATCTTTGGATAAATTCCTAAAATCTTTAATGTGATCCACAAGGTCTTGTATGTTCTGACATCTACCTGCATTTCCACTTCTCTCTGCTCTCCAGTCATACTGGTCTTCTCTCAATGCTTCAGTGATTTGCATGCTCTCACCTTAAGACTTTGCTCTCTCCCCCTTCTATCAATCCCTACCTCCACCTATTTTAATAACTAATCCTAGTCATCTTTCCAGGTTTCAGCGTAACTGTTCTGGAACTGGAAGCAGAGTTGGCTAGTTCCCTCTTTGTATGTTCACAGGATGCCTCATCCTTTCTTCTCCTTTTTAACACCCTTTGCTTTTATACTGTCTTCCCTAATAGTCTATAAACTCCAGAGAGACAGGACCCATGCCTATCTTGCTTATCAGTGCATTCCTGGTACATAACATAGTATCTAGCATATAGTAGGTAATAACATATTTATTAATTCATACAATCAGCTACAGGTAGAGTTTGTCTTTATTTCTGCAAAACCTTCCTGGAACCACCCCAAGCAGAGTTGATAACTTCCATGTTAGCATCACCAATATACCAAAGACTCTCTTTTTGCACTTACCCTGTATTGTAATTATTTCTTTACACGTTTAACTCTCTTTCTCTTTTTTCTCTTCCTTCTTTCCTTCCTTCCTTTCTTCTTCCTCCTTTCCTTTCCCTTTCTTTGCTTCCTTCCTTCCCTCCCTCCCTCCCTTTTTCTTTTTCTCTTTCTTTCTTTCCCTTTCTTTCTTTCTTTCCTTCTTTCCTTCTTTCTTTCCTTCTTTCTCCCTTCCCCTTCCCCCTCCCCTCCCCTCCCCTCTCCTCCCCTCTCCTCTCCTCTCCTCTCCTCTCCTTTCCTTTCCTGGTCTCACTTTGCTGCCCAGGCTGGAATGCAGTGGTTCGATCTTGGTTCACTGCAACCTCCACCTATGGGGTTCAAGTGATCCTCCCACCTTAGCCTCCCAAAGTTGGATTATATCTTATTTGTAGTTTTATCCCTAGCACTTCACTTGGTATCTGGCACAAAGTAAATGCTCAATAAAGACTTATAGAATTAAATAAACAAACTGCCAACTGACTGGATATGAGACTTGAACGAATATGGAAAATCAGAGATAAATTCTGAAGTGTGGTCTAGTCTTTGATGGAAATGGAGAAGTTGGTGAAGGAGACTGGGTGGTTTAGAAAGTAAACATATGCAGTTCCAAGCATAGGTACTGGTGGTGGTAATGACAAAGGGGAAAATGTATACTCAACGAGGAGGTTAGAAAAGAAATGGGGTCCTGAAAAGGGCGCCGTGAAAGTAATTCCAAGGTAGAAAGCAGAATCTACTGGAGAGGGCTGATAGGCTACATTCTAATTTGCCTAAGACAGTCCCAATTTACACCTGTTGTCTTAACATAATAATTGATGGTGCCTGCCCCTTTACACTCTCAAAGTGTCCAGATAAGTTACATGGCTGGCCTACAAGAAGATTACATGAATTTGGAAAATTTGAGTAAATTATGGGCAATAACATTTAATACAAGAGCATGGCAAGGAATTAAAGTGAGTTCACGTTGAATGGATGTACTGAACTGAATTTTTTTCTTTTTTTTTTGAGATAGAGTCTCGTTGCGATCTCGTCTCATGGCAACTTCCACCTCCCAAGCTCAAGCAATTCTCCTGCCTCAGCCTCCTGAGTACCTGGGATTACAGGCATGCACCACCTTGCCTGGCTAATTTTGTATTTTTAGTAGAGATGGGGTTTCTCCATGTTGGTCAGGCTGGTCTTGAACTCCCAACCTCAGGTGATCCACCCACCTCGGCCTCCCAGAGTGTTGAGATTACAAGTGTGAGCCACTGTGCCTGGCCTGAACTGAATAATGTTTTATGCAGAGCCAACTATGAAATGAAGCAGGTATTCCACTAGCTACTTCTAAATAAGTGGTGTCACTTAATTTTCACAAAAAAACCCTCATAGGTAGGCATTTTCATCCATATTTCACAGATAAAATAGTTGAAACTCAGATCGGCCGGGCACGGTGGCTCAAGCCTGTAATCCCAGCACTTTGGGAGGCCGAGATGGGCGGATCACGAGGTCAGGAGCTCGAGACCATCCTGGCTAACACGGTGAAACCCCGTCTCTACTAAAAAATACAAAAAACTAGCTGGGCGAGGTGGCAGGCGCCTGTAGTCCCAGCTACTCGGGAGGCTGAGGCAGGAGAATGGCGTAAACCCGGGAGGCGGAGCTTGCAGTGAGCTGAGATCCGGCCACTGCACTCCAACCTGGGCAACAGAGTGAGACTCCGTCTCAAAAAAAAAAAAAAAAAAAAAGAAACTCAGATCAAGCAGATCAAGTAACCGTCTCAAAAAGTTAACTTGGCTAAAAAAGCAAAACTAACTAACTAAATATAAAGAAATAATTGAAAAAGGAAGATCTGGCCGGCTGCAGTGACTTACGCTTGTAATCCCAGTACTTTGGGAGGCCGAGGTAGGTAGATCACCTGAGGACAAGAGATCAAGACCATCCTGGCCAACATGGTGAAACCCTGTCTCTAATTAAAAAAAAAAAAAAAAATGAAATGCAAAAAAAATTCGCTGGGCATAGTGGCACATGCCTGTAATCCCAACTACTCGGGAGGCTGAAGGAGGAGAATCGCTTGAACCTGGGAGGCGGAGGTTGCAGTGAACTGAGATTGGGCCACTGCACTCCAGCCTGGCCATGGAGCAAGACTCCGTCTCAAAAAAAAAAAAAAAGAAAAGATATTATTGCAATAAAAATAAAAGCAGGAAAGGGGTAACCTAACCTAAGGAGAGCCCAGAAATCAATATGTAGAAATGTAGAAGTGAAAATTCCTCCAAAAGTCGAATAGAAGCTAAGCAAAGGAGTGGCACGAAAGAGAAATTGCAGAGGAACCACGTGAAACAAAGGAATAGAAACACATCATGGGAATGACTTAAAGGTTCTAAGTTGGAAAATGGGTTGACTCTTGTGATGATTCCTTCAAAGTTCGTGAAAATTGCATTTTTGCAGTAAATACCCTTCAATCTTTCCCAAGAGCTAAATAAGGTGCTCTTTATTATGCAATAATACTAGTTTCACTTTTTACTGCCTTCCTCATTGAACGACACCTAATAAGCATTATACTTCAGCTCTGTCGTATCTTTTCCATTCCTTTCTTTTGAAGACTAGAAAGAAATGAATGCAGCAGCACATATGCAGTTAGAATTTCACTTGATGGCAATCACTTTTTAAAAATACTCTGCAAAAACGAGTTGCACTTAAGAAGGCATTTTGTATATCTGCCTTTCCATGGAACAACAGAGTCTAGTAAAAAGAACAAGTACTACAAGCAAGAAGCCAAGACATTGACTAGTTGTAGAACTCAGGTAAATCATATACTTTCTCTCTTCTAACGGATTTTTCTTCCTGTGTTACAGGAATTTTTTTGTGTGTGTGACAAATTTTACACAAAAGTAAGGTAGGTATCATTACAGAATACCTTTTAAATATTAAATCCATTTTTAAACATTATAAAAGAAGGCAAATAATTACATTTTCCTTATTCATTTCCTTTTTTTTATTGAAATGGAGTCTCGCTCTGTTGCCCAGGCTGGAGTGCAATGGCATGATCTTGGCTCACGGCAACCTCTGCCACCCAGATTCAAGCAATTCTCCTGCCTCAGCCTCCCAAGTAGCTGGGATTACAGGAATTTGCCACAACGTCCGGCTAATTTTGTATTTTTAGTAGAGGTTTTGCCATGTTGGCCAGGCTGGTCTTGAACTCCTGACCTCAGGTGATCCACCCACTTCAGCCTCCCAAAGTGCTAGGATTACAGGCATGAGCCACCATGCCTGGCCTGTTTCCTCTTTTTTGAAATAATCTCACATTTTATTGAATTAAAAACTTATGAACCTTAAGAGTTCGAGGATGTGCTAGAAGTCAGGTTAACATTTGTATTTAAGTAATAATTCGAATTATATGACCTCTTCTTAATTTACATATAATCAATCAATAAACAAACATTTGTTCAGTGCTTACTGTGTGTTAGGAATTATACTAGGCTGTTTGGGGGAGTGATACAAAGTACTACATGTTATCAAATCAAAGATAGTTTAGATTATAAGATGCATCCCCATTTCAGAGCTGTTAAAATGGGGAAAAACAGGCATCTTAAACTGATTATAGGTAGGTAAAAAACAAAGAGCTTCCACAGAGAGAAAAGAATGGAATATATCCACAAAAATTACCAAGTGAATATTAGAGACAAAAAGGTTCTCAGAAATTCAGTGAAACAAGAAGTTACAAGGAGCTAAGGGTGGTGAGGAAAGTGCACTGTGTATGATACTGGCCTCATTCTGCTAATGTATTTTCTATTGATTCTATAAGGTGTTGGCAAGGAAAGGACAAATTGAAAACTAAACTTTATACTTTACCTCCTGAAATGTGACAACTTTCAGTTTTGTAAAGACTTCTGAATTCTATCACTATACCAACTCAAAACCAATTTTTAGTGTTGACATTAACTTAATAAAAATAATTACTTGGCCGGGCGCGGTGGCTCAAGCCTGTAATCCCAGCACTTTGGGAGGCCGAGACGGGCGGATCACGAGGTCAGGAGTTCGAGACCATCCTGGCTAACATGGTGAAACCCCGTCTCTACTAAAAAATACAAAAAAGCTAGCCGGGCGAGGTGGCTGGCGCCTGTAGTCCCAGCTACTCGGGAGGCTGAGGCAGGAGAATGGCGTAAACCCGGGAGGCGGAGCTTGCAGTGAGCTGAGATCCGGCCACTGCACTCCAGCCCGGGGAACAGAGTGAGACTCCGTCTCAAAAAAAAAAAAAAAAAAAAAATAAAAAAATAAAAATAATTACTTAAATTAAAAATTAAGCAAATATAGAATATGCTAAAATAAGAGTGAAATTTGGGGGAAACGGCCCAAATAATTTAAATATTTAACCTGTAAGAACAAGTGCAAATATTTAAAAATAATAGTTTAGGTGTTATTTCTATACTTGGGGAGTAAAAATAAAACTTATAATACATGAAGTTCTAAACTATATCTGCACCTATAGATCTAGGAGCAAGAAAAGGCCATTCTTTGGCCAGGCCTGGTGGCTCACGCCTATAATCCCAGCACTTTGGGAGGCTAAGGCAGGAGTTCAAGACCAGCCTGGCCCGTATGGTGAAACCCTATCTTTACTAAAAAATATTTTAAAAAATTAGCTGGGCATCATGGAGCATGCCTGTAATCCCAGCTACTCATGAGGCTGAGGCAGGAGAATTGCTTGACCTGGGAGGCAGAGGTTGCAGTGAGTCAAGATCGTGCCACTGCACTCCAGCCTGGGTGACAGAGCGAGACTCCATCTCAAAAAAATAAAATAAAATAAAATAAAAACATAATTAGCTGGAAGCATAGGTGTTTGTGGTCAGAAAGTAGACTATCTGAATTAGTGATTTTAGAAGTAGAGAGAGTTTTAGGTCATGATGACAAGATCGAGGGGGTGACTATGAAGGTGGGTGGTTGAATAGCATTGTAGGAGGACATGGGAGATACTCGGGATCTCTCTTGAGGACTCTGAAGTCACTTAGGATGATGGCAGTACTCATGGCACAAGAGAAGACAGTAAGCCAAGTGCCACTGTCTTCCGTGAGGTAGGAAGATTACGGTTACCAATCACGGAGAGAGTAGCAGGGGTTTTCACAAAAGGGTGGAAAAGCCGTGGACTCTGAGTAGCCCTGGGAAGCATCCTCATCTCCTGACGGTACATAGGTGTGAGAATATGAGCGGATCTCTCTTGAGGAAACTGCAGGGTAAGCGGTGTAGAGAGAGCCAGGTTTAGATAAGGCATCAGGTGGAAGGAACATTCAGGGGAAAGTGTTTGAGGGCATAGGAGAGTTGAAATTTCAAAGGGCAAATGGAAGGTTTTGGCAGGGAGAGAAGAGAGGGATTGGATACTTCCACACTTAAGGAAGTATGTAGCATTTTAGGAATGATAGTTCATATAGGACAAATATGGGAAGAGACAAGGTATCTATATTTGGAGTTTTGACCTATGAAAATAGGAATGAAACTCGATAGGTTTAGTCTCACTTAGCCCTCAGAGAAGAGTGGACACAAGGGCTTAACAAAAGTCAGCTGTGGTCTGGAAAGTCCTGCAAACATTTACTTTCACACAGAGATATGATTAGTTATAGGAGATGCAGCAGAGGTGAATAGTGGGGAACAAAAAACTTGAAGTTCAAGGTTCTTTGAGGAGAGGGATGAACATCTTTTTTAATAGAGATGGGTTTTCACCGTGTTAGCCAAAATGGTCTCGATCTCCTGACCTCGTGATCTGCCCACCTCAGCCTCCCAAAGTGCTGGGATTACAGGTGTGAGCCACCGTGCCTGGTCCCAGCTCATTATTAAGCTAGTCCAACTGCGACTATTCTTCACTTTCATTTGAATAGCAGTTTATTAACCCCTTCTTTCTATTACTCCCTGCTTGTCTTCACTTCCCCATTTGTCAAGCTTAAAGTTCATAGCCCATCATTTCATTTGCTCTCTTAGAATTACCCTGAACTTTCTCCTTAATTATTCTCTTTCCGGTCTTCTAAAACACCACACTCTCCCAATTCCTCTTATTTCTCTGGCTGCCCTTTTGCAAACATTTTTACTGACTCTTCCTTCATGTTCTATTAAACCTTTAAGTAGGAGAGTTTTTCAGGGATCTGTCCTAGGAGTGCTTCTCTTTTCATTCAATATCCCTTCCTGAAGTAATTTTAACTTTTCCTATGGCTTCAGTTACTATCAACATGCATGTGCTCCTCAAATTTATACCTTGTTGTTGGAGTTCTGGACTGCTACATCTAACTGCTTACCTGACTTCTTCAAGTGGATATCTCCAAGGTACCTTCAACTCAGCCTGTTCAAAAGTAAACTCATCAATATTCTATTAAATCTATCTCTGCCAGAAATCTGAGCCATCTTTGACATTTCCTGCTCTCATATATCGCCATATTTAAACAATCATGAAGACCTGTTAATTTCTGTCTTCAAATTATTTCTCAAATTTTTTCACTTTTTTCCATCTCTACTGCCACCCCTCCCAACCTCCGTTCAAGTCACCATCATTTTTCATGGACAAGTTTCATTCCACTTGTTACCTACCATGTGCCATGCACAGTAAGGTGCTACACAGAGCTTCAAAGGAGCCTCTTGCCTGGATGACATAAATAATGGGTCTTCTGCAATCATTCTTTCCCCAACTGCAACGGTTAATTTTATATGTCAACTTGACTGGGCTAAGGGATGCTCAGATGGCTGGTAAAACATTATTTCTGGGTATGAGACTGTTTTTGGAAGAGATTAGCATTTGAATCAGTATACTGAGTAAAGATTATCTACCCTCACCAATGTAGGCTGCCATCATCTAATCATTGAAGGCTCAGATGGAACAAAAAGGTGGAGGAAGGGTGGATTCACTTTCTTTCTTCTTGACTGGAACACCTATCTTCTCCTGCCCTTAGACATCAGAGTTCTAGGTTCTTGGGCCTTCTGACTCCAGGACTTACACCATTGGCTCTCTCAGTTCTCGGGCCTTGAACTCAGATATATTACACCACCAGCTTCCTAGGATCTACAGCTTGTGGGGGGCATATTGTGGGACTTCTTGGCTTCCATAATTGCGTCAGCTGATTCCCATAATAAATCCCCTGTTATCTATCTATCTATACCCTGCCAATCTATTTTCTCCATTAAAGACAAAATCTGCACATGTGTGCTATAAATGCAAATCTTGTTTTGTCACCACTTGATGTAAAGATTAAACTAGATTAGGTATGCAGAGGATTTAGTAAGTGTCTGGTGCATGATAAATAATCACTAAATGTTATCAGTGGAGATACACTGAATAATTCAGCAGATGATTTTGGAATAACTGGCCAGTCATTTGGAAAAAAATAAAGCTGCATCCCTACCTCACTCTTTAGACATAGAGAAAAACATAAAACCATAAAAATACTTGAAGAAAACATGGGCAAATATTTGCATAGTCTTGGAGGTGAAGAAGGTCTTCCAAAACATACCCCAAAACCCAGAAGCCATAAAGGGAAAATACTAACTATATACAAATATGCACATTCTGCCTAGCAAGAAAGACCATAAATAAGACTGAAAGACAAATAACAAATAGAGAAAATGTTTATAATATTTAATTTAAAAGAGCTAATAACATGTATCTAATTTGATCATAAATGAACAAGAAAAAAAGTAACAAACCAATAGAAAATGGTGAAATTGCATGATGGACAATTCCCAAATTAAGAACTACAAATGGCTAATAGCCTAAAGAAAAAATATAAATAAAACAATGAACTATCATATTTTACTTATAGGTTGGAGAAGACTAGGAAGATTGACCAAATCCACTGTAGGTGAGGAAAATGAGGACTCACCTGCCCTTTTGTTGAGAGTATAAGTGTGAACCACCTTTCTAGAAATAGTTTGGCTATGGGTAACATAATATAAAATATGTGTACCTCTTGACATAGTAATCCTACTTCCAGCAATGTACTCTAAAGAGATCATTTAAGACCGGGCATGGTGGCTCACGCCTGTAATCCCAGCAGTTTGGGAGGCTGAGGTGGGCAGATTACGAGGTCAGGAGATCAAGGCCATCCTGGCTAACACAGTGAAACCCCGTTTCTACTAAAAAATACAAAAAATTAGCCGGGTGTGGTGGTGGGAGAACTGAATCTCTACATTAAAAGAATATACTGTGCTCCAAGAAAAACGGATAATGCATAATTGAAACCAAGATCTATCCTGATTAAGTTATTCAGCTTTAAGAATGAAAAAGGAACTCCTCAGTCATCCAAGCAGAAAAAGCAAGTCACCTAAAAGAAGGAAGAATCAGGTTGGCCCTCAGACTTCACTGCAACATTCAATGACTGCAGTTTCAGGAGACATGGAGTGAGCCCAAGAATACTATATCTGGTCAAGTTGTCATTTATGTATACAAGCCAAAGACAGACATTCTCAAACAAGTAAGAATGTAGGGAATAAAGGGCATAAGATCCTTTTCTGGGGAAAGAAATTACTTAAGTTGAACCAACCGAGATGAATGAAGCTACTGGGGTAAAAGAACTAAAGCAACGTCCGAAAAACAATAGGACAATGACTTGGAAGTTCTGAGAGGAAGAAAATAAAGTCTAAGAATTTTGTTCTTAGCCAAATTGCCCTTCAAATACAATAGCAAGAGGCACAGTCTGATAAATGCTCCAAAAGAAGCTGTACCAAGGTATATCCCATTAGCAGTATTTGAAAATATCTGTTTCCCCACACCCTCATCAATTGTATTAAAAACATGATCAATTTTTCAGTTGAATAGCGTGACGCGCCTCTCTGTTATGGAGTGAATGTTTATGTCCCTTCCAGATTCATATGTTGAAATTCAAACCGTCAATGTGAGGGTATCAGGAGGTAGGGCCTTCAGGAGTTAATTAGGTCATTTGCAAAAGAGACCCTAGAGAGCTCTCTTGTCCTCTTTTAACCAAGTGAGGATACAAGAAGTCCGCTGTCTGCAACCCAGAAGAGCTGGCTGTGTGCAACTGTGTTGTCTGCAAGCCCTCACCAGAACCGCGATCTCAGGCTTCCAGCCTCCAGATCTTTGAGAAATAAATTCCTGTTGTTTATAAGCCAGCCAGTCTATGGTACTTTGTTACAGCAGACCAAACTAAGATATCCTGTCATATATCTTTTAAAAATTACATCAATCTTGTGGAAGGGGCATATCACTGCTAATTTAATTTCATTTCTTTAGTTAAAAGTGAACTTGAACTATTTTTCAAATGTTTATTAGACATATTAATATCGAACATATTTTCTGTGACTTTTCTAATTCATATCCTTTGCCTGTTTTTCCTTTGGGTTGGCCTTTCCTTATTCATTATTAGGTTCTTTTCATATATTATAGTTATTAATCCTTTTTTTATTATGTATGTTGCAAATATGTGATCCCAGTCTATCATGTCTTTCAAATTTGTTTATAGTGTTTTTTATTACATAGTTTTAAATTTTAATTTTTTTCCTCTACAGCTTCTAGATTTTATGTCCTACTTAAAAGAAGCATTTCAACCACAAGATTTTAAAAATGTTCTATATTTTCTCTTGGTCCATAATTACATCTTTTTCACTAAGACCTTTACTTAACTATCAGATTCACATGAACTGAGGTTATGAGACTTAGATAATCAGACTCACAAAGAATAAATTCAAAAGTGTAAACCAGAGTACCAGCTGATTAAGTCACAATGGAGATATAATTTTCCATTGACCAGAATGTATGACATCTTAGCAGAGGCACCTCACCTCAGTCTGTGGGTACCTGGAAGGTAAAATTAGTAAACCAGTAAGTACCCTCATGGCATTCTCACAACTCATAATAAAAAGAGAGTATTTCATCCAGGGGATCAAAGATGAGAAGAATGCTAAGTATCTTAACTAGATAAATAGAACAGACATAAAGCAGGACTTCTCACCAGCCGGAAGAAACAAATAGCCTTCAGGGAATAGGTTCCCCTATTTCCAATGTCTTTGTCCCAAGATAATGTTGGGTGCATCCAGCTAAAGTTTACCTCTCTGGCTTTCCTCTATTCCAAGTTGCATTGCAGACCACATCTTTCTTTCCTTAGATATGTTAATACTACTCATTAGTAGTCAAGAAGCTGTTCCCAAGAGCCTCAGAGAGGTTGGACTGCTTTCATCACCTGTTGATTAAGTTAAATTCTCTCAAAGGCAACCTTATCTATAAGTTCTAAGTACTAACTATAACAGTTTCAGCTGAGACAAGAAAACTAACTGGAATAAAAATTACTGAATAATATAAGATGGTATATAGCAAATGAAGAGGTGATAGCACAAGAGAGGTATTGAAGGTTTTCAGACATGGGAATGAATGATGAAAATGATGAGGAAGACTGGTTTGTCAGTCACATGATGGTGGAAGCTGGAGCCAGGGAATAGTGAGGGACAATGCAGGCACGGAGACTAGGCAGGAAGCTGTTATAGTCATCTAAACTAAGCCAGCTCCAAATTCTAGTCTCCAGTCTAAGAGAAATTCATCTCTCTATCCTCAGCACTTAGCCTAAAGCCCAGGGTGGTGGTTTTCAACAATTGGCAAGTGGTCAATTTTAATCAGCATAGCAATTTTCAAGTGAGTTGGTACTTTCAAGGCACTTAAAAAAGTTTTGTGCCAAAATGTTGTTTATCTTATTAATTTTTTAATCCTATTATTTCTGCTCAGCAATATCTTTATGTGTAATAATATAGCCACTTATTAAGGGCCCACAATGTGGCAGACATTTAAAATTTTTAGTGTAATTCTTATACAACCCTATAATGATCTATAGTTATAGTGAAGCAGAGTTCAGATAATTTTAAGAAACTTGTATAAGTTTTCATAGTTAAAAAATGACAGTGCTTAGCTGGGCGCTGTGGCGGGTGCCTGTAGTCCCAGCTACTCAGGAGGCTGAGGCAGGAGAATGGCGGGAACCTGAGAGGCGGAGCTTGCAGTGAGCTGAGATGCGCCACTGCACTCCAGCCTGGGCGACAGAGCAAGACTCCATCTCAAAAAAAAAAAAGACAGTGCAGACTCAATATCAGCTAATGTCTTATGGTACAATATATGCTTAGGGTGGAATTCATTATAATGGATGTGTATCGATGTTTTAAATACTCTTCTTAATCATTTCAAAAAGTTTTTGCTGACTTCTTGTCAGATCTGATTAGCTTATAATTGCCTATATCTGATCATCTGGCTAACAGCTTCTACTAAGAGTAGAAGTGATGGCTTGTGTTTGAATTTTTGTATTATTTTCAAGTCATGTTTTCTTTGCAGAAATCTTTTCTTTTTTTTTTTTTTTTTCAAGACGGAGTTTCCCTCTTGTTGCTCAGGCTGGGGTGCAATGGTGCAATCTCGGCTCACTGCAACCTCTGCCTCCCAGGTTCAAGCAATTCTCCTGCCTCAGCCTCCCAAGTAGCTGAGATTACAGGTGCCCGCCACCACGCCAGGCTAATTTTTGTATTTTTATTAGAGACGAGGTTTCACCATGTTGGCCAGGCAGGTCTCGAACTCCTGACCTCAGGTGATCCACCCACCTCAGCCTCCCAAAGTGGTAGGATTATAGTTGTGAGCCACCATGCCCGATCTGCAGGAATCTTTTTATTTATTTATTTATTTATTTATTTGAGATGGGGTCTTGCTCTGTCGCCCGGGCTGGAGTGCAGTGGCTGGATCTCAGCTCACTGCAAGCTCTGCCTCCCGGGTTTACGCCATTCTCCTGCCTCAGCCTCCCGAGTAGCTGGGACTATAGGCGCCCGCCACCTCGCCTGGCTAGTTTTTTTGTATTTTTAGTAGAGACGGGGTTTCACCGGGTTAGCCAGGATGGTCTCGATCTCCTGACCTCGTGATCCGCCCGTCTCGGCCTCCCAAAGTGCTGGGATTACAGGCTTGAGCCACCGCGCCCGGCCAGGAATCTTTTTAAACCATCGGTTCGTTCTATGAACATGTTTAGCTAAAACTGGTTAACATAATCAGCAAATCGCTTAACTAGGCACATGTTAACTGCAACATATCATAGTCACCACTGTCAACCCTTATATTGTTGAGGTCTCCAACTGCCTTCAGTGTGCATAATGTCACCTACATGACAGGTGACCAAATGACTTAACAAGTGAAGATGCCCATCTCAATGTTCATGTAAAATATCAGCAAAGCTCATTATTTTAACATTAAAACTACACATAAATTGTAGTTCTACTATTTTCTTCCTGACCTAAGGAATCACCTTTGAAGACCTCTAGGCGAGAGGATTGCCTCAAATAATAAGGTGAGAAGTTTTCCCATTGGCTTTCTAATTCTTAATCTAGAGTATTCCTGAAAATGCTGTTCCAAGGAGGAAATACATACCTTCTTGGCTGGGCAGATCCTCTGGATCTTTTTGCACTTGCCTGGTGAATGAGCTTACTCTGAGTCTGGAGTGTAGGAGGGGGCGCTGGGGCTTGGAGTGATCATCTCAGTTTTAAGATTGGGCCTAGAAGAGTCACAGCAAAACCCTAGAGTGCAGCTCTGCTCTCTCATTTTCCTGGTGGTCACCACAAGAAGAGGCAGAATCACAAATGAACTTGTTGATGAAAGAGGCTTTCAGAGGAAGTCGGTGAGAGCTTCTTGTTTCACTGAAGAGGGAGATGTGGCACTACATGCCCCAGGACCCTCAGCCTGTGGGCCTGGGACTTACCAGGACCTCACCAGGGACCAGGTTTCCTTGCATGCCTGGCTCATTTCTACTCCATTTCCCCAGTGGGTCAGGGCCAGGAACCTAGATGTCCCCTCCCTTGGTGAAGCCACTGTTTCAAAGTCTCTAGGAGGCAGAGAGCCTGGAGGGCAGTGAGGGTGGGCAGGAGGAGTAGGGTCCTCCAGTCCAGCTGACCTGAGGGGGGCTGTGTCCTGGACTAGAGAGAGTCCCCCAGACTATGCCTGGAAAAGCAAGAGGATGTTTCATTTTCCTTACTACCATTCGGTGCAACATCTAGTCCAGTCAAAGAGGTTGTTGGGGAGCCCCCAATCCCCAAACTTGAGGCACACAGAAAGACTAAGGGCCTTTGATCACCTGGAACACAGCCCTTTCCCCTCCAAGACCCCTTTAGAGGTGGAATTCTCTGGACCTTACTAGGAGGCTCCTCAATACCCCACAGCACACACCCCTGTTAGCCTAAATCTTGAATCCGTCTCCCTATCTCCTTCACTTTGAATGACTTGGAAATTTACTTCCAAATACCAGGCTCTTCCAAGTCTCTCCCGATAAATAATAACAGCTAACTCTTTTTTTTTTTTGAGATGGAGTCTTGCTCTGTCACCCAGGCTGGAGTGCTGTGGCCGGATCTCAGCTCACTGCAAGCTCCGCCTCCCGGGTTCACGCCATTCTCCTGCCTCAGCCTCCCGGGTAGCTGGGACTACAGGCGCCCGCCACCACGCCCAGCTAGTTTTTTGTAGTTTTTAGTAGAGACGGGGTTTCACTGTGTTAGCCAGGATGGTCTCGATCTCCTGACCTCGTGATCCGCCCGTCTCGGCCTCCCAAAGTGCTGGGATTACAGGCTTGAGCTACCGCACCCGGCCTACAGCTAACTCTTAATGAGCACTTACCACATGCTAAATGGCTTATGTGGATTAACTCACTTAATCCTAATGCAAGTCTGATGCAGACACTACAGTTATCCACATTTTATAGATGAGGAGATTGAGGCACAAAGAAGCTAAAGCCCTTGCCTGAAGTCACCTAGCTGGTTAATGATGAAGGTGGCATTTGAAACCAAGCAATCCACCTCTTGATTCTGCTCTTAACCACTATACTATGCACTATGATATACTTCATGTTAAAAATGGATGTTTTCTCAGCTTCCATAAAGTATGACTAAAAACATGTTAGGAAACATTTGATCTGTATCATATGAGCTATACAAATGCAGCTTCAGGGTACATCTTTCCAGCTGCCTTCCAGCCAAATGGCTGCTGCCCCAAAGATGCTCCTACATTAAAATTCTAGAACTACTGCTGCAAATGCCCTTCGTTTTAATCCTCCTTGAGGCCCTTGGTATCCTCATGGATGCCTTCATTGGTGGTCTAATGTGCTGTCAGTGATATTTCTTTCCACTCAAGGGAACACCTGCAGTGCTCACTAGCTGACTGTTTACTCCTCTTTCTGGAAGGAAGATGAAAGCAAGCAAGGAGAGCTGGGTACACACACATCCATCAACTGGGCTTTGATCTCTCTGCCTGGGAAGCAGATTTCACACTCAAGCCAACTGCAACAAGTTTTACTAGTGTGGTCTCCTATGATATCCCATCCAGTCTGGAACCGAATCTGCACAGTGGTGAGTCTCCTCAATGCCATGCTCCCCAAGGACCCAGGGCTCGCTCTCATGTGGGTAAAGTGAGTACTCAACAAATGAACTGAGGCAGGATGTGCAGTCACTTCCTGTGGAGTTCAAGCAACATCAGGTCCAAAACTCGGAGCCCCTATATAGTAGAGCCCCTACTGTGTGTAGAGTCCATCACGTGTCCACACTTGCAGCCACAACTAGCAGAACAGGAGAGAGGCTTGCTGGGCACCAAGACCCCCCCCACCCATGGCTGCTGCCCTTGAGCCCTTTAATTCTGATGCAGGATCAGGTAGGTAACATGGCACAAGCGAAGGCACTGTCTCATGGCTCTCTGAGGTAAAAGGGATTCAGTGAACAGATGGAGGAGCTGCAAGGAGGAGACGCCAAGCAGCAGCTGGAGAAGAAAAGCAGTCAGTGAAGACAAGAAGGGCAGGGGACCAGCTGTGGAGAGGCCAGACAGCTGGCTGGCCAGAAGAAACCCTTTAGGATGTCGTTCAGGGCCTGAAACGCACCCTCAGCAGCGTAAGTTATTGCAACGCCCTTGCAAATATAAAGTGCTGTACAAACACTAAATCTAGAATGGCTAATAATTTTGTTATGTTAAAGCATTCGTGTCAGGTAATTAATGTACTCATTGTGATCATTTAATTTTATGGCAGGTAGTGTAGGGCTGGACAGAAATAGGGCTCTTTGGCCCAGTCCTCTCATTTCTCATTAGATAAGCCAACAACGCGGCCTCCCTGGTCTGCGGCGCCAAGGTGTTGCTGGAGAGAACTGCTGCAGGGGGTTCAGAACCTGGACTTGGGGCCTCCACAAAAGGGGATTTCATTTTCCTTGGCCCCTGGTGCCTAGAGGCCCTAGTGCCCCCTGGTGGTGCCTGAGGCACCATTTCCTCAAAGGAATTTCAAAGCTGAGTTAGTGGGGAAAGAGACAATTGGTTGCCTGGATAAAAACTTCTCCCTTGACAAGTGTGCCTCAAAGTCACAGGTGCTGTGCACGGTAAAGGTGGAGTTGGCACAGCTGTGTGGTGCTCCTTGTGCGGGCAGGCTTTGTCACAGTTGGAGCACCTGGAGGGAACTAGGAGGCCTGGCCATATTGCCCCAGAAAGCCCTGAAGGGAAGCTGTTCAGGTTCCTGCCCAGAGCGCAGGCCACTACGGTGCTGTGGTGGAAAAGGGATGTCTCCTTGTTCCTTGCCCAGTCTACTGAGGGCTCAGCTTGCAGCAGGGACTGCATCTTTCCTTGGTTCTCTCTATTCCTTCCCAGTGCCTATCACCCCTCTGACCCCTCAACACACCCCAAACCAAGGCAGGTACTCCTATTCCTTTCCCCAAACCTTCCTGTCATCTCCTCCATTGTGAGCCCTTTCTGACTAAGTAGGTCCCAAAGAAGAGCCTCACCTTCCATCTGGTCTCAGTCCCAGTTTGTATGCCAGCCTGAAGAGGGGCTCAAGAAGGTGTAGGGCTAGGGCTTGCCCCGGCACTGAGTGACCCCCTAGCCTCACATGTGTCTATATTCACGTAAATGCACAAACATCTGTCTCTGTCTCAACCTTCTCATTGATCCTTTTGTGCATAGAAGTGGTGACCAGTCGGCTTCTCCATGCTGGATATATTAAGGTTGACTTGCATAGAAACTGAGTTATGACTTACAGAATCCTTGACTATGGGCATTGCCCCCGCCTGCCTCTCTCTCCATACTCTGCCTGGATACCACCTCACTTCAGATTAAGGGTATAGCAGCGGGTTGACCAGTAACTAAAATATTTATTATGGGCCCAGAAAGGTTTGGGTCCTAGTATCTTTCTTTGTTAAACTCAGCAATGGTTGTCTGGATGACCCATAAACTCCAGGTTACTTATAACCTGGTGGGTGAGGGCACAGGGAAGACAGTGGGTCTGCTAGTGACAATGGCCCTGCACATCTCAGAATTGTTGTGTCCTTAGGAAGCTCTCTGCATAGTATGATGACTAGTGTCATCCAGACTAGTATTTGGCCTAGAGGTCCATGTTCATCAGCATGAGTCTCACAAAAATAATAGCACTGGCACTACTATCCACTGAGATGCCACCATGTGCCAGGAATGCAGAAAAGTACTTTGTGTATTGTCTCATGTAATGCACCCAACACTCCTATGATGTTGGGGCCATTTGTGGCCTCATTTAAAGGCATAAGAACTAAGTGTCAGATAAGTTAAGTAGCTTACTTAAGGTCATATGGTTGCTAGGTGGCAGAGCTGGAATTTGAACTTAAGCAGTCTATGACAAGAATCCACATGCATAGCCACTACTCTACTAGGAGGCCTGGCCATATTGCCCCAGAAAGCATATTGCCCCATATTGCTTCTTTCTGTGCTATGCTGTCTGGACACACTGGCCTACTATTCCAAAATAATTATTTTAGTCTACTCTGTGCCAGGGACTGTGCTGGGCCCTTGAGAGAGGAGGACTCTATACAAGATTGATGGATTTATTGATATTTCCTATTTGCCAATCACTGTGCTAAGCTGTACTGGAGAGGAATCTATTATCCGATGAGTAGCTGCTACATCTACAGCTCTTGGCCAAGAGGAGGGGCCCTGGGTGCTTCCTCATGTATAGGTGACCATAGGTGGTGTTAAGCGACTTTACCGCCCCGGCCACAGCAAACTGGATGAAGGATGAAGACCTGGCTGGGTGCGGTGGGTTGCACCTGTAATCCCAGCACTTTGGGAGGCCAAGGTGGACGCATCACCTGAGGTCAGGAGGTCAAGACCAGCCTGGCCAACATGTTGAAACCAGAATTGGTGTGTCTCTACTAAAAATACAAAACAATTAGCTGGGCATGCTGGTGCGCACCTGTAGTCCCAGATGCTCGGGAGGCTGAAGCAGGAGAATCACTTGAACCTGGGAGGCCAAGACTTCAGTGAGCCAAGATCATGCCATTGCACTCCAGCCTGGGTGACAAGAGCAAAACTTTGTCTCAAAAAAAAACAAAAACAAAAAAGATGAAGATCAGACCCAATGACAGCCAATCTATTGGCTGACAAAGAATCCCTGGTGTGGCTCAACAAGAAATCTCTGACCTACAGAGTTAGTGACTAGGGTGTGGTCAAACCAATAAGATCTTTTTCCTTGGAAATACAAACTCATATTGATTGGAAGTGTTGGCATAGAAGCAAGGACAGAGTACTACATGACCATAACGGTGAAACATAAGAGTAGAGATCAACGAATGCCCAATTTGGAGGCAGCAATGAAACCACCTAATTTCTAGAACTATGCTGTACCCTGAACCAGTTCTAGTTCTCTTAAGTTTTTTTTACGATCTCTGTGAAGTCTAACTGTGTGGCTATATATCTTGACTTGACTTTCTTATTTCTGTCTATATCCTCACAAAGATCCCCTATAATCAACACAATTTCAGTGTGTCCTCATGGAGCTCACAATTGAGCAGGCAACATAGATGATAATGAAGCAATTATTTACCATAGATAAGTGCTACTACAGGGGAAGCCCAAGAGGCTCTGAGAGTACAGAGGAGGCACCTAATCTAACCAGAGACAGTCAGGGAGGGCTTCCTGGAGGAGGATGAATAGTATACAGTTCTCATTTTATTCAAAGCAAAATCCATCATCTTTAAAATGGCCCATAGTCTTTAAAATAGCCTACACAGGCTGGGTGTGGTGGCTCAGGCCTGTAATCCCAACACTTTGGGAGGCCAAGGTGGGCGGATCACCTGAAGTTGGGAGTTCGAGACCAGCCTGACCAACATGGAGAAACCCCATCTCTACTAAAAATACAAAATTAGCCAGGCATGGTGGCACATGCCTGTAGTTCCAGCTACTCAAGAGGCTGAGGCAGGAGAATCGCTTGAACCCGAGAGGCAGAGGTTGCCGTGAGCAGGGATTGTGCCATTGCACTCCAGCCTGGGCAACAAGAGTGAAACTCCGTCTCAAAAAAAAAAAATCGCCTACACAATCTGACACTCCCAATTCCCACATTCCCTCTCTAATTTCTATTCCTATCACTGTATTCCCCTTCTTGTTCACTCTATTCCAGCCTCATTGGCCTGCTGGGTGCCCCTGAAACACTCTGACTCCTGCCTTAGGGTCTGTGCTCTCGCTTTTCTCTTTACCTGTAATGTCTCCAGATACCCACTTGTTCAATTCTCTCACCTCTTTTAAATTTTGCTCAAATATTATTTTCTCAGTGAGGTATAGCTTGACCTTTGATTTAATACTGCATCCTGTCTACCACTGCCTACTCTGCCCAGACACTCTTGATCTCCTTACCCTACTCTACTTTTTTCTCTTTTTCTTAGAACTTATCATCTTCTAACATATCTAATGATTTACTTATTTATTATACTTGTGGTTTTTGTCTGGCTCTCCATGTTTAGAAAGTAAGCTAAACATGGACAGAAACTGTCTTAGTCTATTTGGGCTGCTATAACAAAATACCATAGACCAGACGGCTTATAAACAATAGAAATTTATTTCTCATAATCATGGAGACTGAGAAGGCCAAGATCAAGGTGCTGGAGGATTCAGGTTCTGGTGAGGACCCATTTCCTGGTTTATAGATGGACAGCCATCTTTCACCGTGTCCTCAGATGGTAGAAGAGGCAAGGGATCTCTTCAGGTTTTTGTTTTTTATTTTTATCTTTTTTTTTCCCACCCTGTCTTATGGTGTGGATGGGGTTTCTTTTATAGGGCACTAATGACATTCCTTGAGCCTTCATGGTCTCATCACTCCCCAAAGGCCCCACCTCCAAGTACTCTCACAATGGGGACTAGATTTCCACGTATACATTTTGGGGGGTGGACCACAGACATTCAGACCATAGCAATGATTTTATTTTGTTTATTGACTGTCATAGGTTGTGTTACCCAGGAAGCAGATTCTGAGACAAAGTTTAGCGTGCAAGTGGTTTTTAAAGAGTGTTCTTGGGATCAACACCAATGGAAGTGAGGGAGGCAGTACTGGTGCAGAGGGAGAAGTTGAGCTGTGATGCAGTCCCAACAAAGGCCTCAACTAATCCTACAGGAAGCTCTTGAGCTGGGGTGGTCTTTCAAAATTATTTCATTTGGGGTGAGGGAGCTGGGATCTTTCTATCCTAGTGTTGATTGGCCCCTAGGAGAAAGGATGTTAGCCAAAGAAGTTTTTCTGCAACTGCAGCAGTCCCTCAACAAGGCTAACACAGTTGAGGCCTAGCTATAAGCAGCGCTCCCAGCAACTGGTGAAATAATTCCTTTTTTCCTGAAGGTGGATCTAGTCAATAGACCACAGCGACTACTGCAATTTACCCTGGTGCCACTTGGATTTACTTCTTTTTTTTTTTTTTTTCTTCTGAGATGGAGTTGCCCAGGCTGGAGTGCAGTGGCATGATCTCGGCTCACTGCAACCTCCACCTCCCCGGATTCAAGTAATTCTCCTGCCTCAGCCTCCTGAGTAGCTGGGATTACAGGAGTGTGCCACCGTGCCTAGCTAATTTTGTATTTTTAGTAGAGATGGGGTTTCACCACGTTGGCCAGGCTGGGATCGAACTCCTGACCTCAAGTGATCCACCTGCCTCGGCCTCCCAAAGTGCTGGGATTACAGGCGTGAGCCACCATGGCTGGCTGGATTCACTTCTTTTTTTTTTTTTTTTTTTTTTGAGACGGAGTCTCGCTCTGTTGCCCAGGCTGGACTGCAGTGGCCGGATCTCAGAGCTCACTGCAAGCTCTGCCTCCCGGGTTTATGCCATTCTCCTGCCTCAGCCTCCTGAGTAGCTGGGACTACAGGCGCCCGCCACCTCACCCGGCTAGTTTTTTGTATTTTTTAGTAGAGACGGGGTTTCACCATGTTAGCCAGGATGGTCTCGATCTCCTGACCTCGTGATCCGCCCGTCTCGGCCTCCCAAAGTGCTGGGATTACAGGCTTGAGCCACCGCGCCCGGCCAGGATTCACTTCTTTATATAAGTTCTTAGAACATCTCCTCAAGGATTTTGGTAGGCCTCTCTTCCTAAGAAAAATTTAGAAGAGAAAGATTTTCAGAACAGACTATAGATCCCACTGTTACAGCTAGTCTTAGGGCTGCAACTTATTCTATTCCCTTTCTACTAACAATTCTAGGCTCCCCTTACCCTCAGGTAATGCATTTGTTGATCTTGGTAGCTTAAGTCGTGGCATGACCCAGACTCTCATCACTGAGGGATCTCAGGCTGGTCACCATGCCCTTCTCAAACTGCAGTTGTTGCACTTGTCCATATATCATCAAAAGAGGAAGGCAGTATCAATAAATGCTCAAGTACCAGGTGGATCACTCCGGGTTCCCTCCATTGTGTAATGACAGCCCTACTGCCTTCCAATGATTAGAATCAATTACCTCCGCCAAGATAGGGTGACTTTTCTTCTTGCCTCTTGGTCCCCTAGCATGAAGAATGTGATTGAAGAATCCAGGCAGCAATCATATTACATCGATCAATGTGAATTTGGCTGTGTCTCCCAACAGAAGTGTTTCCCCTTTGGCAACCAGCTCCTCTAAATTTACAAAGACCATAATTTGCACAAGTGGATCATTAGGAGTAATGGTAAATGGGGATATTCCTGCTTCTATCCCTTGGTTCCCAGACCCAGTTGTAGACACATCTCCATATAAAGGTCTTTGATTTAAAGTATATACTGTGTCCTAGAACAGAGTTTCTCAACTTTTGCACTATTGACATTTTGGACTGGATAATTCCTTGTTGGGAGGCGCTGTCCTACGTGTAGGATGCACACCCATGGGCTCTACCTACTAGATGCTAGTAGTATTACCTTTCCTCTCTGTCCCCACCCCCCAGTTGTGACAATAAAACATGTGTCTCCATTTTCTTTCTTTGTTTTTTTGAGATGGAGTTTCACTTTTGTCACCCAGGATGGAGTGCAATGGTGCAATCTCAGTTCACTACAACCTCTGCCTCCTGGGTTCAGGAGATTCTCCTTCCTCAGCCTCCTGAGTAGCTGGGATTACAGGTGTGCACCACCACATCTGGCTAATTTTTTGTATTTTTAGTAGAGACAGAGTTTCACCATGTCAGCCAGGCTGGTCTTGAACTCCTGACCTCAGGTGATCCACCCGCCTCAGCCTTCCAAAGTGCCGGGATTACAGGCATGAGCCACCGCATCTGGCCTTTTTTTTTTTTTTAAATGGAGTCTTACTCTGTCGCCCAGGCTGGATTGCAGTGGCACAATCTCGGCTCACTGCAACCTCCGCCTCCCAGGTTCACACCATTCTCCTGCCTCAGCCTCCTGAGTAGCTGGGATTACAGGCGTGCATCACCACACCTGGCTACTGTTTTTATATTTTTAGTAGAGACGGGATTTCACCATATTGGCCAGGCTGGTCTCGAACTCCTGACCTTGTGCTCTGCCTGCCTTGGCCTCCCAAAGTGCTGGGATTACAGACATGAGCCACCACACCTGGCCGTATCTCCGTTTTCTCAGTGACAAAGCTCAGAGAGAAAAAAAAAATGTCTCCAGACATCACCAGACATTGCCAAGTCTGCACAATTGGAACTGGAAAAATGGAAGGCACAATTGCCTCCAGTTGAGAGACAGTACCCAAGAAATGGTGCCCCATTTTCATAAAATACCATATCTTAGCTGGCGTTTCAGCTGTGTCAACAGAACATTTCATTTCTCTGTTGGGCTGGCAGTTTCTGGGTTCTATAGTATGTGATACATACAATCAATGGATCCCATTTATGCGCTCACTTTTGTACCTTCTTTGCTGTAAAGTAGGTCCTTTTTTCTGATATGGTGGATACTATATGAGATCCTATGCTGGTGGATTAAACACTCTGTGTAAGCCATCAGTAAGTGGTGTTGGCTAAAGCCCTGCAAGGCAGAAAAGGCAAACTCAGAATATGGTCTATTCCTGTCAAAATGAATTTCTGCTCCTTCCAGGATGTAAAGGGTCCAAAATAATCAACTTGCCAACAAGCAGCCAATTGACCTCCTCGATGGACATTGCCATCTTGGGGCCTTAGCATTGGTAGGTTGGACATTCTGCAGTGGCAGTAGCTAGATCAACTTTGGTAACTGGGAACCTGTGTTAGTGGGCCCATGCATAACTTCCTTCCATCCCTGCCATCATGGCTGCTTCATCTATGCATTCATTGCACCAACATCAGGGCAGCCAATGACAGAGGCTGGCTGATATCAACTGGCTGAGTCATTTTGTTTACTTGATGGTTTAGTGCCTCTTCCACGGTGGATGCTCTCTGGTGGGCATTAACAGGCGGTACAAAGATCTTCACACTTTGTACTTATCCTCATACGTCCATTCACCTGCTACTACCCCAGATTGTCTTGTCTGTGGTCCTCCAATCTTGCATCCAGGCCCTGGCCAGTCATCCCAATCACTGTCCACTCCCCATGAGTCCATATATTCTAACCTTGAATTACTTCTCTTTCCACACAAAGTAGATGACCAGTGCTTTATTCACTGGGAGGATTTTCCCTCACCTCTTTCAGTGCAGCCACTGTCCATTTTCATCTTGTACCCACATACTGGGTAAACCCATCCATCAAAGTAGGGCTTTACCCTCCTCTTCCCTGATCATAAGGCACTTCTTCACACAATCTGTGTGTGAGCAGAGGAGAGGCACTGATGCCATGTGGTAGACGACATGGGGGGCTGGGATACCTGCTCTGCAGCTTGCTCGTGTCTTCTAGTCCTGTTCATGCTCAATCTCACTATGTGTCTCTTCCATCTTAGGATGAATTGTTACTTGGCCTGCCTAATCTTACGACTTGGTAGGTATCAGAACACAGTTTGTTATTGTTATTTTTGTAGAGACAGGGTCTGGCTAGGTTGCCCAGGCTGGTCTTGAACTCCTGGCCTTAAGTAATCCTCCTGCCTCAGCCTCCCAAAGTTTTGGGATTACAGGTATGAGCCACTGTGCCCAGCCCAGAACCCAGTTTTTATTAAAGAATAGAGTTAAAGGACCTGCATTAAAAAATCATGCAGGGGCAGAGAGAATATAGGCCCATAGAGAAGGTTTGAAAGGACAGTGGAGACAAGTGGAGAATTCAAATGTCCCCTGTTTTCATTTTACTGATCCTGCTTTATGTAGAACAGTTACTTTCTGTGTGGTAGGTATTCTAGGCTCTTTATATGTATTATTGATGTAATCTACACAACCTATGAAGTAGGTATCATTATACCCATTTTACAGAGAAGGAAACTGATTTAGGCAGGTTAAGTAACTTCCTTAGGAGTGTAATTTGGTGAGTAGTAGAACAAAGTCTAAATCCCAGGACTGTCTGACTCCAAAGTTTCTTTAAATAGCCATACTACTATCCATTCGCTTAACACCAGCTGCCATGAGATAAAACGAGGAAAGAGGTGTGTGTGAATGCATGTGTGTATGCAATGGGGAGTAGAGGAAACTTTTCTAGCTGTGGCTGTGCCGTGCTATGCTGAAGAGCTTCCAGATTCTTACCAGTTCATTCAGTACTACATCCAGCAAACGTTCATTGAATACCTCTCTGATACAGAATAAAAAGGACTGAGACAGATGTTTTGCTACTATACCCTTGTGACTTCCCTTAGGGAGGGGTTTCCCACAAGGGGAGGGTTGCTACTCACATTTTGAGTAGAGAAAGGAAGGCCTCTGTAGAAAAGGAGGTATTCACTTGCCCAGGATAGCTCTAAGGGCTGGAGGAAGGATAAGAAGGCTTAGCCATCTGGCCCTAAGACGCAAACTGCTCTCCTTCCCTGTTTCCAAGAGCAGCCCCTGCGGGTCCTGGGCAGAGGTGTTGACAGTCTGGTCCTCAGAGTTCTTTTTGATGTAAGCCTGTGTGTCAGTCTTCCCCTTCTCAGAGGTCTCCGGTCCCTGATGTCTCAGCAGTACCCTGTTCCACCTCATCATTGGAGCTATTGATGACTTTCTGCCTCATGTGCCTGAGCTTCTACTTATTAAATAGCCACCTGTCCACTCAATCTTCTGCCACTCCCTGGGTGCATTTGGAGCTGTAGTCAGACCTCTGGACCAGGTTTTTAAATTCAGCCTGGGAATATTAACCACCACCACAATAATCACTTACATTTAGGCTGGGCATGGTGGCTCATGCCTGTAATCCCAGCACTTTGGGGGGCTGAGGCAGGCGGATCACCTGAGGTCAGGAGTTCAAGACCAGCCTGGCCAACATGGTGAAATCCCATCTCTACTAAAAAATTTTTAAAAATTTAAAAAATTAACTGGGCGTGGTGGCGTGCTCCCGTAGTCCCAGCTACTCCGGAGGTTGAGGCAGGAGAATTGCTTGAACTTGGGAGACAAAGGTTGCAGTGAGCCAAGATCACACCACTGCACTCCAGCCTGGACAACAGAGCCAGACTTTGTCAAGACAAAACAAAGCAAAACAAAACAAAACAACTACTTACATTTAGTCGGCACTTACTGTATGCCAGGTCTTATGTCAAACCCTATACAGGAACAATTTTCTTTCATCCTTGGGGCAACCCTATAATGGAGGCCCTGCGCTAGCGCTGGAGGTGGAGAATGCAGTTGGCATGTAGCAGCAGCTCTTTCAGGAAGGATTCTGCTGCCCCTTGGCTCCCCCAGCCTCACTTGTCCTGCACAGCCAGACCACTGCAGGACCTGCTGCTCTGGCCTGCCTGCAGCTTTGGGCTGGTTTCCCTTGCCCCTTTCCTTGCCTGAACAGGCATCTCCACCATGTCAGCTTCTTTCCCTCAGCTTCCCTTGTTCTTTTCCTGGCCTTGGCTCATGCTGTTCCTTCTGCCCAGAATCCCCCTTTCTCCTTGTCTGCCTGGGAAAATCCATACTTACCAAGCCTTGTTTTAATGTCATCCTGACCTCCCTGCCCTCCCCTGTCAGGATTAATTGCTCCCTCCTTTGTGTTGCTGAACAGCACTTATCACAGAGAACTGTAGTTACTTGTTTCACCACTCAGTCTGGGAGAAGAGATGGCAGAGACTGGCCTGATTCACTTCCTTATCTCTAGGGCTCGGGGGCTGCCCTGCGTTTGATGAAGCCCATTGGGATTGGAGGGGGGGCTGTGAAGTTTGGCTGCGGACATCTCTGGGATGGGACCTTGGTTCTTCCTGCATTCCTGGTCTCTAACTTCTCTCTCTGTGGCTTGCCAAAACTGGATTTCAGAGACTAAGACAGGATCTCCCCCTCAGCTGGAATATGTTGACTGTCTCTCCCCTCCATATGAATCTCTTTCTTTGGCGGCCAACTTGCCACCTGTATCCTGCCTGGTATCCCCTCCAGCCTTCGTGCTCCCAGCTCTCCCCCATTTAGCAGCATCTGCAGATTTCATTAACTTGCTACTTAACCCCTCTTGCTCAGATCAGCTGTGAAGATGATAAATCAGGCCCAGGGCTCATCCCTGTAGTGGCCTTCTTCTCCACACCCCTCTCTAACAAGTCTCTGGCTGCCCCTATTCATCACATTCACCTCTCTTTCTCTTGCAGTTTCTTGGCACCCCTCATTCCCCTCCACCACAGACCATGTCAGGGTTACAGCCCAGCCACTTTGGATTGAATCCTGGAACCACATTTAGAGACAGAAGCCTGAGCTGCACCCAGGGGTGGCAGGAGGTCGTAAGCCCTGGCTGGGAAAGGATGGGGAGGGCTAAGGGAGCACTGGATCACCTTTCTAGCCATGGGACCAGGTTCAGTTGTGTTTAAGGGGTGGGGCCGGGGTTAGATTGGACCTGTGTGGAGTACTGAAGTTAGGTCAGTGTGGCAAGCAGTGTGGTTTGTCAGGGACTTAGCAGAATGGCTCTTTTCCCTCCCACCCTCCAACCCGGCTCCTTTCCTAAATTCTGCCTAGAGCCTGACTCCAATTTTCCTTCTTCCATGTGTTACCTTACCCTCTGCTCTTCTAGGCTCCAGGTCTCTTCTCTTGACTTCTTTCTCTTTCCTTTCCATGCCTCATCTCCTATTCCCTTCTCTTAATTTTTTTCTAGGTATAAACTCCCTAGAAGGAACCATCCTCGATGTCAGGGGCCTGACCTTTTTGTAGTTCTGAGCGGGCCCTTCTGCTTTTTCCCTTCCCCCAGAGATCCCTCCTTTCCTGGGTCCCCTTTATTTCTACATCTGCCCCCACTCTTGCTCTCCTTTTATCTCCCAATTCCTTACCTTCATTCTCAGTCTTCACAGGAGACAATGTTGGAGAAGGTGGAGCATCCTGCCTGGGCTCACAACAGGCTCTTGAAAAATATTAATTAAGCCCAGATTGGAGTTTCCCCATCTTTGTTTCTTCCCTGTCCCTTCCCAGGCCCTGGATGATCCTCCAGCCTCCCTGCTTGCAAGCAGGAGGCCCCTCCACTGGCACCCTTCTTCTGTCCAGTGAGGGGCAGGGGCGCCCAGGCCACTGGAAGCTCATTCAGCCCCTCCCAGCATGTGCACTTTGGCAGGTGCTATTTCTACCATGTCTTCATTACCTCCTAATTGGCCAAATCTCTTTTCTTTATTTTTCTTGTTAAAGACAGATTTAAAGAACGAGTTCAGTAGCTCAGCCATTTTCAGACCATCATTAATTTCCCACCTTCTTATTTATTAATGGGGCAACTTCCTTGCTGGTATTTCTTATTCCCTGGATATCTCTGTAAAAGCCTGCCTTGCTCACATAACCCCTGGGACCAGTGCTAACTTACTCTGACTTTGTGCTGCCCTCAGCTGCTCTGGCATTCCCTCCACAGCCCCACTGCGCTCACAGTCCTACCACCCACAGTTTGCAGCCAGGAGAGTCTAGAACGCCCCCTGCATTCTAGGCACAGAGGCTTCCTTCTTCTGCACAGAGTGGAACGAGACTCCCAGTTCTCTCCTCCACCCCTTATCTCCTTCCACTGTGTTCCAGGTCCTACACTAAGCTGAACATGTACAGACTCATTCACTCAAGACCTTAAGGAACAAAAGGGGAAACAGAAGCTCAGGGAGCAGCAATGATTTGCCCAGTGTCACTTTGCTCAGAAGAGGAGGAATCACGATGTAAGCCCAGGTTTGCCTGGCTCCCTGGCTTGAAGTTTACCTCTATGCCAGCCCACCTCAGGGAAGAGGTTATGGTTAGGATAAGTCTTGGTACAGAAAGAGAAACAAGGACCAGTAAGACAGCAGCAGCACTGTGGGAAATAGCAGTTGGTGACCTGAGGATTAGCAGGACTGCAGTCAGCAAACTGTGTTGGGTGACCTGTCTCTCCCTTTTGTACCTTCACCTCTGTGGGTTCCACAGTTAAGGGACTTGTGTTTTAGTGGTGATGTTACTAACATTTGGGAGCAGTTACCTGCAAACCCTCTGCATCCTCTGAAGGATAAGCCTGTACACACAGCTCCCACTGAGTCCTTCCAAATGGGTTCTCGGTAGTTGCCTTTTAATTCTGGTTCTCCAGCAGCCTCAGCCCATTTCCCCAGGTGAGTGGATTGACCTACTGCTGTCCATGCATGGGTGTAGGTGAGAGTCAGTAAACACTGGACTCCTTGAGCTGACAGCTACTGCCATAGAGCCCAGGTCTGGGTCTGAGCACATGCTTACTCCACTGATGATTCCTAAACCTTCGCTAATATGAGTGACAAGGCCTTGTGATGTGGTCTTGTTAGGATTCCTCATTGGCCCTTTCTATAATCAGAAATACTCTTATTATCCCCAGGCTCTGAGTCCAGACTCCAGGTGAGGGCTATTTTGCCCAGGGCCGGGTGGCTAAGGCTGCAGCTACCTCCACATTGCTGGTGAGTGGTGAGACGATGAGGAGGACAGTGATCCCTAGTCAGGGTACAGGCCTAACACAAAGACAGCCTGGAGGCCTCATGGCTGCCTCCAAATGCCAAGTCATTGCTCTTCTTGTTGGAAATGGAAGCTTTGGGCAGGTCCTTAGGAGGCTCAAGGGAAGAGAGAAGAGAGAGAACTCAGAGCAGAATCTTCCTGCCCAATCTGGAACCTCAGTGGCCCCCCAGTAGCAGTAGCCCAGGAGCAGCAGCAGTGCCAAGAAGGAGTCCCCTGGGACCAAGCCCTGAAGCTGTGTTTTTACACTAAAAGACCTTGTTTCTTGTCTCGTCCTGGTCATAACCCTGCTTAATAGAGACATTAAGATGAATGATTGAAGCTGCCTCTCACTGCAGCTGGAAGGAGGGTAGCCTGGGTGACCCTGGACTGAGGGGACACTATGGGGATGGGGTTGAGGTGGGAAGGGATCTGCAAAGCATCCCCCGCTCCAACACTGAGCCTCAGCTTTGGGAGCTGAAATTTCTTGTTCCATAAGAGCTTTCTGAAGGCTGCCTTATCCAGCAGGGCTTTTTTCTGGGTTGAACATCTCCGGCTGTGTTCTGCCTCCCCAGCATCAGGGAGGGGATGATACAAGTAGGAAAAGCCACAGGCGTATAAGGGACAACAGTGACTTTTACATATACAGGCTTTCAAAGAGCTTTGATAAGCTTCCATGCACACAGCTTTTCATGAAAACAACAGATAACAGTGACTGGGTGTTTCCTGTGTGTTTCAAAGGCTGTGCTTTATCTGCACCGTTGTATCTGATCATTACCACAGCCCCATGGTACAGGCCAAAGTACTGTCCCCAATTTACAGATGAGAAGACTGAAGCTTAGAGAAGTTAAGCCACTTGCCCAAGTTCACTCAGCTAATAAGTAGTGGAGTTGGGCTATGAACCCAAGCAGTCTGATTTCAGAGCCCATACGCGTAACCACTGTCATCGTTCGCGGCCTCTGGTTTTACAAATTGACCTAGCTTGGAATCGGCAGGAGGGTAGAGGAGGACTGAGGTTTTGTATCAGATAGGGAATTGATTTAGAGGTCAGAGACAATAGTTAGGGATAAACAGGCTCATCTCTGGATGGGGCTGCAGAAGTGGTGGGACCCCAGGGAGCACCGCTGAGACAGGCCTCATTTAGCATGTTTATGACAGGTCTGGCAGAGGGCAGCTCAGGAAAAGCTGCCCCTTCAGAGATCGAGATGACACCAACTACTTTTGGGCAGGAAAATGTCTTGCTTTTTATCTTCCCCCAGCCTCCCACCCTCACCCCTTACCTGATACCCTGCTGGATATGGAACAAATATTCAATAAATGGCTGCTAAAATATAGATGCTAAAAAAAAAAGTAAGAGTCACAGTAGTCTTAAACCAGACTGAGCAGAAAGAAAAATGCTCTGTGCCTGCTGATGTGAGTGGACATGTTTGGGGAAGGTGGGAAGGTGGGGAAGGTAGACCAGAGAGATAGCGCTACTAAAATAGGATGATGGTACCCTCAAAACCTTGCTACTCAAGGTGTGGTCTGAAGAGCAGCAGCACAAGCCTCCCCAGGAAACTTGGTAGAAATGCAGAGTCAAGGCCTTTTCCAGACCCACATAATCACAATTTACATTATAACAAGATGCCCAGGTGACTGGAATGCACATTAAAGTTTGAGAAGCACTGCCCTAAAACAGAAGCTCCAGTAGCGGTTCTCGTTACCCTCAAGACCAAGTCCAAACGCCTTAAGAACTCTCAGAAGACTATGCAGGATCTAACTCTTGTCTATGTCTTCAAACTCCTCTTTCATCACACCCTTTGCACACGTTCTGTTCCAGTCCTACTAAGTTTCTTTCCATCTTCACGTGGGCCATTTCTTTGCTTAGTGCCTTTGCTCATGTTACTGTCTTCTACTGGAGTGCTCTCCCTTCTTCAATCCCTTCTCCCCTTCTTGGTCTAAGAAATTCCTACTCAACATTTAAGACTTGACTTAAATGTCACTTGTTCTAGGAGGGATTTCGGGGCTGTAAGGGATGCCTCATCTTTAAATCCTTATTGCAACTGCTCTTTATAATCACAGTTGTCACTCAGAATGACAATTATTTCTTTACCAGTATGTCTCCTTCATTAGAATGTAAGCTCTATGAGGGCGGGGACTGTGTCTCTTGTTCATGTTCCTGTTCTGTGCTTTTTCATGGAACATGGCACAACATAAGTATTCAAAGAATGTTTGTTGAATATTGAAAAAGTATATACTTAGTAAACAATGGGTTCAAGGTCTTAGGACTCTGCTGGGGTTGCTAGAAGAGATGCTCTGAAGGCTTCAGATGCCTTCCTAAAAGCCCTCTAGAACTCTTCAGGTCTTGGGGCTGTGGTTAGACACTGGTTAGACATTAAAATTGCTCAGCAAGTCCCTTCCCTGTGGATTAGAGAGTGCTGTTCAGGGCAGAAGATGCAGGAAGGGCTTGGGGCACTCAGAAGACGGGAAGGAACAGCCACTAAGGAAATGCTTCTTGGAGCAGGGCATCATTCTCCAGGAATTCAACAGGTGAAGATAGGAATCGGGTAGGCACTCCCATTGAGAGAACAATGCCAGCAAAGGCTTGGAGGCTGAAAAGTGCAAAGCACCCTGATGAGTAGTTATTTGTCCCTTGGGCCTGGAAGACAAGAGGAGTTAAAAGAATGACTAGAAAATAAGGCTAGAAGCAGAGGCTGGAACCTGAGGATAGAGGATCTGACTGCCAAATCAGGACCAGGAAGGAGGACCTGTGAAACCGCAAGGAGTCCAGTATAATGAAGAGGCCCCGCTAGTCTGGGAAGCCAGGGAAAGGTGACTGGCAGCAAAAGCAGCTTATTCACTAAATCCTAGGGGAAACATGTAGTATAATGGAGTCCTAGTAGGTTTGCAGCTGATACTTGGCTACATCCAGTGTGGGGAGGGAGGCAACATTGTCTGACCCAAATATCTATTTGAATGCGCTAATTTATATGGGGGCTGAAAAGCCTCTCAGAGCAAAGCAAGTAAATTTGAACCAAGCCGATAACCTGATCAGGTATAGATCAGCACAATTAGAGCAAGGGTACATGGTTAAACCAATGGACACCAAATTGCTGGAAGGACGGCAGAGCTCCAGCAAGTGACTTAATGATAGAGGAGGGTAGAGACTGGCAGAGTGAGCCAGTTTCCACAGGATTAAAGGTTGAAAAGCGTTTTTCGCTGCCTCTGGTTCAGCATTACGGCTCTAAATAAATGCATCCTACCTTGGCCACTCTGGTGCTAGTAGAGGCGCACTGTGAGAAGAAAAAAGGCTGTTAGAATACGTGGAAACAGCTATCTCTGAAAGAATGAAGAGCTCGAACAACCCTGCTGTGGGGCTCCACATCTTCCTACCTGTAATGTGGAGGGAGTTGTCTTCTTTGCAGGAGAGTGCCATGTTCTCATGCTGTTATGGTACCAGAAGAATTGAGCCCATTAAGCAGAAACTTCAAGCACAACATCCACAATGCACCTAATGGTAGAAGCCAGTGGAGCATAGTACCTTGAGTCAATAGGTACAATTGAGAATTTGCGGGGAGCATTGCTAGGGATTGTTTTTTGTTTTTGTTTTTGAGATGGAGTTTTGCTCCTGTTGCCCAGGCTGGAGTGCAATGGCACAATCTCGGCTAACTGCAATCTCCACCTCCTGGGTTCAAGCGATTCTCCTGCCTCAGCCTCCTGAGTAGCTGGGATTACAGGCATGTGCCACCATATCCAGCTAATTTTGTATTTTTAGTAGAGATAGGGTTTCTCCATGTTGGTCAGGCTGGTCTTGAGCTCCCGGCCTCAGGTGATCCGCCCACCTCAGCCTCCCAAAGTGCTGGGGTTATAGGCATGAGCCACTGCGCCTGGTCCTAGAGTGGTATTTTTATAGGAACAGGTGGGTGCCTAGAATTAGCAAGACTGGTATATGAATATAAACGTAAACACATTTGTACTACAAGCCAGTATAGACTGTTGGCCTGAGAATATCTGCATTGCTACAGATGAACTAACTTGGCAGTCTAGGGAATCGGACTTTTGACTAGAAACAGAGCCACCAGGAGGCAGCAGTTTCTGAGTGGGTTTGGAAAGATAAAGGGAGCCTGGCCTGGAGGAGAGAAGTCAGCACCACTCCAAAGGGACCCGGGTGAATGCTGGCCTCTGATCAGTGATGCGAAAGCCCTAGTAGACAAGAAGAGAGAGCTGAACTTTAAGCTGAAGTGGGAACAGGCGAAAAGTAGGAGTGTTCGTAGTTGACGACCAAACTCGAAGGAAAATTGATGAAGGAAAGTTTACTCACTAAGTACCTACCTTATGCTGGGTGGGCCCTCTCTTCACTATATTGGAGATATAGGCATTATCTCCATTTTACAATTGAGGAAACAGGCTCAGAGAAGCTGTCTTCAGTTATTCATCAACTATACGCACATGGAATATGAAGATGAGACACAGTCCTGTTCCTTGAGGATCTCAGAATATTGTAGGAGAGAGACACAGAGGCAAACTACTTTATTACTGTGCTTCCCAGACAAGAGTAGATGTAAGAAGGTGCAAATAAAACCACAAAGAGATTTCCCAAGTCACAGAATCAGTAGGTGTCAGAGCCAGGATTCAAATCCTGGACCATCTGGGTCCAAACCTCAGCATCTTCCACCATTCTGGCTGCACAGCTATAGTCGTCCAGACCCTTAAGTCATAGTCTGAGTTCTGAGGAAGGGCAGTAGTAGCCTTTGCTATTAGCAGGGATTGTTATTATTATTATTTTTTGAGACAGAGTCTTGCTCTGTCGCCAGGCTGGAGTACAGTGGCATAATCTCGGCTCACTGCAACCTCCGCCTCCTGGGTTCAAGTGAGTCCCCTGCCTCAGCCTCCCGAGTAGCTGGTACTACAGGTACACGCCACCACGCCCAGCTAATTTTTTGTATTTTAGTAGAGACGGGGTTTCACCATGTTGGCCAGGCTGGTCTTGAACTCCTGACCTCGTGACCCACCCACCTCAGGCTCCCAAAGTGCTGGGATTAGGAAGGCGTGAGCTACCGTGCTCGGCCTAGCAGGGAATGTTTAAGAACAAGGAGAGGACATTGGGAATTGGGATGCAGCTCACAAACGTGACGCAGCTGCACATCAGACCCAGAAAAGATGATGGTGCCCTCAGGATTACCAGGTGTGGGTCGGATGGGGTGGCTCATGCCTATAATGCTAGCATTTTGGGAGACTGAGGCAGGAAGGTCACTTGAGCCTAGGAGTTTGAGACCAGCCTGGGCAACATGGTAAAACCCTGTCTCTACAAAAAAACACAAACAAACAAACAAAAAGTAGCCAGGCGAAGTTGCACAAACCCATAGTCCTAGCTACTCGAGAGGCTGAGGTTGAAAGATCACTTGAGCCTGGGAGTGGGCTGTGATTGTGCCACTGCACTCCAGCCTAGGTGACAGAGTGAGACCCTGTCTCAAAAAAAGATTACCAGGCATGGAGACCCTCTGCTGGGACAGGACTGATTCAGAGCCTAGAAGTGGCAGTGAATGGTTCTAGCTACGGGAGCCCCTGGGGCACCAGAGAGTGCTGGCTGGTCCTTAGGCAAATTGGGGCCAGAAAGAGGAGCCTCAGAAATCAAGCTGTGATTGAGAGGAGGGGGAGCCATATTGGGAGTAGCACTGGGGCTACGAGAATGAAATTGGAAAATTCTTGGGCTGGAAGGAGAGCTTGCCTGCTGTCTAGGATCACGGTCTCCTTTTTACTTCCATTGAGTTCAACACATCCTGACAGGATCATCTGCCTCTTTGAAAGCAACTCCTTTGCTTTCAAACTTTGCTTTTTCCTCCCTTCTGAGCACCAGATAGGGAAGAAATCTGGGGCCCTAATCTTTTCTAGGGCTGCTTTGCCTCTGACTAGTGGCTGGATAGCCCAAGCAGATTTTGTACAGTTGGGACAAAGCTGTGGGATTCATGACATTTGTGAGCCACACCTCTGGAGTATGTGAATCAGGATTGTCTCTGGGGCCGGGGGCAAAGCAGGGTGGAGTCACAGGATTTGAGGTAAGGACACTGGGACTAGAGAGGGGACAGAGAGTAGGCAGAGAGTAGCGCAGCCTAAGGAAGAGAACCTCCCTGGGCAGGTGGCTCCATTTGATTTCCGATTTAAAGGGGAGGCTTAGATAGCCAAGAAGAAAAAGGCTAATAAGAAAAATATTAAACTGCAGTGTGTGTGTCCCCAGGGACTTTCTGTTGCCATGACTGACCTCCCGGAGAGCGCCATTCGTTCCCGAGCATGGCAGCTTTATAGGCACTTGTAGGCCTGCAAAGAACACCAATTTGCTGCTGCAGTTTGTTTTGATAACTGAAACTTTCAATAAATCTATATTAAAATCAAAGGGAAAATTAACTAGGCCCTAGTGAGGGGCACGGAGATAAGGGAGCACATTACCACCCTGGCCTCAGCCACCCCACATCCATCTCTTAGTTCAGATTCAGGTCACCAGGGAGATGAATGGCTCAGGCTCTTGGGGAACAGCTCTGGGGAAAAGCAGGGAGAAAGCGGCATGGCCAGATCCAGCCCTGACTCCTCTCAGAGTGGCAGAAGACTGCTGGGGGGTTGGGTTGGGGAGAAGAGGAGGTGGGGTGGTGGTGGTCATGATGGGAAGAGGGGTAGGAGAAAGGGGTAGGGAAGGGTGAGAATAATAGTAATAGCTACTGTTTACTGAACTCTTTATTCTAGGTAGTGCTAAGCAGTTGTGTATTTAATTCCAATAACAGGTAGATACGAGTATTATCTACATTCTAGAGATGAAGAAACTGAACTTCAGAGAGGTATGTGACTTGCCAAAGGTCGCAGATGGAGCCAGGACTCAAACCTGAACAGGTTCTCTCTGAGTCCACCCTTCTATGCTGTCTTATACAGCTTACAGGGACTACGATGGCAGTAGCAGTTCTTCCAGTTGCCGCATAAAATGGTGTCAGACCCAGTCTGGGTTATCTCTGCTGTGCCAAGGTTTGGGGGCTGCCATGCATTATCCTTGGGTCCTGCATTCTCTGTGCTTTGACAGCTGGTTGAGGTCCTAGCTTTGATGGCCACCTTGCTTCTTTTCCTGGTAGTTTGACAGGCTATAAGAAGACCTAACTGACTGGGCGCGGTGGCTCATGCCTGTAATCCCAACACTTTGGGAGGCTGAGGCGGGTGGATCAACTGAGGTCGGGAGTTCAGACCAACCGGACCAACAGGCAGAAATCCTGTCTCTACTAAAAATACAAAAATTAGATGGGCCTGGTGGTGCATGCCTGTAATCCCAGCTACTCGGGAGGCTGATGCAGAAGAATTGCTTGAACCCAGGAGGTAGAGGTTGCAGTGAGTTGAAATCGTGCCACTGCACTCCAGCCTGGGCAACAAGAGTGAAATTCCATCTCAAAAAAAAAAAAAAAAGAAGACTTAACTTGGTCCTGTCTTGTGTTCTTCCTCTCAGTGTTCACTTTAGCTCAGTTGCTTAATCCAGCAGCCAGGATGTCTGTGTGTCTGTGTACTGGACTCAGTTCATCTGCCTCCCCAAATTCACTTGCCCTTGCCTTGTGTGCACTCTTGACTCTGGCCATTGGCCACTTGTTCATTGGACAATCCAACTGCCACTCCCACCTCATTTTCTAACACCTCTGGTTATCTTTGTTTCCCTTGGGATGAGGGTTAGGTTTGGACACAGCCTCCAATGTGCCCACTGTGGCAGGACTGCAGTGGACCTGATCTGACCCAACCAGAGGCTTTGATTCCTCTCACCATTTTTAGTCTCAAATGAATGACTATACTTCAGGGTGTGGAATCTGGCACCCCCTGTGGCTACTGCAGTGGTGGGGTAACACAACCCTTCCTTCTTCCTGTCACACAGGATGGTTCTACACACCTTGTATGACAGAGCAACTAGTTGTATTTTCTTAGAGGAACTGGCCAACTTCTCAGTAAGACACTATCTTGTACTTTCTTTCCCTCCTTCCCTGCTTCACTTCCCCCTTTCCCCTACTCTTCTATTTATTTGTTTATTTAAGACACGGAGTCTTGCCATGTTGCCCAGGCTAGCCTTGAACTCCTGACTTCAAACGATCCTCCTGCCTCAGTCTCCTGCCTCCTGAGTAGCTGGGACTACTACATGTGTCACCATACCCGGCTCCCCTCATTCTTGATGCCTTGGGATTGTACTCCCCAATTAAATTTGAACACATAAGTTTTGCCTCAGGCTCCGTTTCCTTTTTTTTTCTTTTTCCTTTTATAGAGATGGGATCTTGCTATGTTGACCAGTCTGGTCATGAACCCCTGGGCTCAAGCAATCCTTCCACCTTGTCCTGCTAAAGTGTTGGGATTTCAAGCATGAGCCACTGTGCCCGGCTCAGGCTCTGTTTTCTAGGGAACCAGACAGCACACAACAGAGCCACGGCTTGAGAAATCCAAGTGCTGTGTTAGGCAGCAGTGTAAGGTACCAAGTGTATACTGAGCTGTTAAACTGTTCTATTATTTGAAGCAATTTGCCTGGTCTTTGTACAAAAAGAGCTTACAGTGTGGTGAAGTCCTGGAAGCTGTACAGTTGAGCCCTGGTGCACCAAGGAGGAAAGGACACATTCTGGGGAAGTCAAAGGGACCATTGAAGGCTCCACAGAGGATGTTGGGGCTGGGCATTAAATAAAGCCTTGAATCCAGATAGTATAGATTTACTTCATTCTTACAGCCAAGAAGATTGGCTGGGCCTACTCTTAGGCCATAATTCAGTATATAACAAAGCTATCTCACTGCCTCTTGTCTTATTTTTGTATTTGCTTGTTTTATTATCTATCCTTACTCCTACAGTCCCTCTCCAATTTTTATTTATTAGGGCTTTCTGCAGCCTTGTCCTCCCAGGCTCCAGTGATCCTCCCACCTCAGCCTCCTGAGTACCTGGGACTACAAGCATGTGCCACCATGCCTGGCTAATTTTTAAATTTTTTGTAGAGATGAAAATCTCATTATGTTGCCCAAGCTGGTCTTGAACTCCTGGTCTCAAGGGATCCTCCTGCCTCAGCCTCCCAAAGTGTTAGAATTACAGACATGAGCCACGGCACCCAGCTTCCCTCTCCAGTTTAAAAGCTCCTTGAGAATACAGGTGTGTCGTTATTAATCAATGAAGCCTCAGCAACAGAAACAGTGCCTGACACTTAAGAGAGGCACTATAAGGCCGGGTTCGGTGGCTCAAGCCTGTAATCCCAGCACTTTGGGAGGCCGAGAGGGGTGGATCACGAGGTCAGGAGATCAAAACCATCCTGGCTAACGCGGTGAAACCCCGTCTCTACTAAAAAAAAAAAACAACAAAAAAAACTAGCCGGGCGAGGTGGCGGGCGCCTGTAGTTCCAGCTACTTCAGAGGCTGAGGCAGGAGAATGGCGTGAATCCGGGAGGCGGAGCTTGCAGTGAGCTGAGATCCGGCCACTGCACTCCAGCCTGGGCGACAGAGTGAGACTATGTCTCAAAAAAAAAAAAAAAAAAAAAAAAAAAGAGAGGCACTATAAATACAGGCGGACTGACTGACCAACTGGGGTTAATGTCTAGGTAATAATAGGAGAATCTGTTCCAGCTCCAAGAATTGGAGGATAGTGCCTCCACTTTACTGACTTCGGGATAAATCTGTCCCCGCTGCTGTATATTCCCTCATTTGTTCACAGACATTTACTGCGGGCCTTCTTTATGCCTGCACTATGCTGTGTATTACTGAACAATAATGGAAAAAATGGAACATACACGAACAATATGGAAAAAAATGCTTTTCCTGAAGGACTTAAAACCCTGTGGGAGCAACCACAAGGAAACAGACAATTATAAAACAATATGATAAATGCTGTAGGTGCACAGTAGAGTCACCTAACCTATTATGTGAGGGGGATAGATGATGGCATTCCCTGATATGCCATCAGGGATTACCAGGCACTCCCAGCTCAGGTGGAAACCGTTATGTTAAAGTCCGATCTCAGAGGTGGTAGGGCCCAGAAATGACATCATCCTAAGTGTAAATATGCAGAGAACACACAGAGGGGCTTGGTAACTGAGGCTGGGCCCAGAAGATGGGGTCCTGACCGATTGTGAAGCTGTCAAAGCCATCATTGGCTTGGCTAAGGGTGAGGTTTCCCAGCTCATAACCTGGGACTCATGACTACCCAGAAAGGCATAACCAGGATGAAGAAACAGGTCTCTCCAGCTTACTGGAGAGACTGACTGGGGAAGCTCCTCGCAGCTGAGGCCAGAAACCTTTTAAACAGAAGTTTCCTCTGAGTGGACCTGAACAAGCCTGTTCCCTCTTCCTTAGGACGGTCCTTCACAAATCTAAGCATTTTCCTCTTAGCTTAACCTGTCCTTGTCTCAGGTCTCCCCCAGGCCCACATCACAGAGTAGATGACAATAATTACTTGTTGAATGAACGAATCATGAAGAGTCATGTAAATATAATCTGTCACGTTGTGAGCCCACATTCACCTTGCGGGTATATTGGAGGGCGGGAAAACGGAGATGGGGGACCTGGGTCGCTGTGGGCCTTAGAAAGTTTCGTTTAAAAAAAAATTGCTTTCACAGACCAGAAGTGATGTCCCCGCCCCCGCCTTCTCTTCTGAGTTCGTGCAACGTCAAAACTACAAGTCCCATAAGGCCGGCCGCCGGGAGTCACCATCTTGACATACCTTAGCGCGCATGTCGGCGGGAGAGTGAGCATTTGGGCAGAAGAAGCCCCGCCCGACTGCAGCCCATTGGTCAAAGGGACCGGCAGCGGGCTCAGCGGTTGGCCACAGCGCCCGCCCGTCCGTCGCGTCGGTCGGGGTCAGAGTGCGCGGAGGTGAGTCGGTGTGTTGTGGACTCGTGGTGCTGGCTGCCGCTGTTCAGGCGGCCGGGAACGGGCGGTGGGGAGCGGGCGGAGCTGGCCCTGCCTCTGCCTGGCCGGCGCCGCAGTCGGCGCGGGCCGCGCCCGCCGCCGCCAACTGCCCTGAGCGCCTGCTGAGGCCGAGGGAGACGTCGGGGCCTGCACCTGGAGGGAGCCTGCCGCGCTGGCCCCGAGGAGGGGGCGTTGCCATGGCGACAGCCTCTCCCGCTGCTGACGGGGGACGGGGGCGGCCCTGGGAAGGAGGGCTGGTCTCCTGGCCCCCCGCCCCTCCCCTTACTCTCCCCTGGACTTGGATGGGCCCAAGTTGGGGGCAACACCCCGGGGTGGGTGATGCTGAATGCCCCCCTCCAAGATTGGGCCCTGGTTAATGCATGCGGGCCGAGGGTCGCGGTGCGCAGAATTTGTGCAACCTGGGGTGCTGGCCCATGTGCTAACCCTGGATGCTTAATCTACTGAGTAACGTTCTGGCGGAGGGGGAGCGGGGCAGAGCTTTGCAAGACAGGATGGGTGAGTTTATTAAGGGGGTTGACTTACTGGGATTACTAGAAAAGAAAAAGAGGTTTGACCAGAGTGGCTAGAAGTGGAGCAAGGAGATTGTAGTTAGAACATTCCCTTGACCCCCTCCCCAACACATGCACACACACCAGGTTAGCAGTTTACCTCTTTGTAAATCTGAAGCGGTAGTGGTGATGGTGGAAGGAGTGAATAAGGGGCCTAACCTGGCTATCTTTCTGTGTGCCTGTCTTGCAAATGGTCCAGCAACAGGTGTTTTCTCAAAAAAAAAAAAAAAGCATGAACTTGGATTGAGGCTTGACTGTGAGTTCCTGCAAAATTTAACTGCTCCTTGTTGACTTGGAAGATGCTGGATATGGGACCGCCAATGGGGATTTGGATTTTGTGCTTAGAGCTGGATTTTGCAACGAATAGTGCCCATCGTTGCGTCTGCTTGAGGTCTCTGGCCACTTCAATGGCATTTACTCTTGTCAGACATTTCATCAGTCTCCCAGGGGAAGGGCAGCAAAACGTGAATCCTATTGTCTAAAAGACTGTACGCTATTCAAACTATAGTAGGTTGTGAGTGGCTAAATGAGTTTTGATTGTAGAGTTCCTTCCAGAAATTGGCTTCATCAAATTCTGCTTTATTCTGACTTGATCATATACAGCCTGCCTTGTTTTAGTGGGTTCTTGCTTGGAACTTAAGTTTATTATACCTGGATCTCCTACTATTTAAAAGCCAATTTATAAACAGGGACTTGAAGTGTGACTCCACTAATGTGTGTCTGTGATCCTGGTTAGAAACCCACTTGGCTGCCTTTTCCTCAGAAGGTGGGGGTTGGGGGGAGGGAGCTGCTGGGAAGTGATTGATAAGGTTTTCTTTATGGATTCTGTGGTGCTTCACTGGAGCTCAAAGCACTTTGGCAACTTAAGCACTCCAAATTAAAAGCTCATTAACAATTCCTGCCCAAAGATCCTGTAAATAATCAGCTAGCTAGGTCATAGAGCTTGGCTAAGAGCTCTTCTTCCAACTTGGAATTTCCAAATAAAAGTGCTTTTATTCCCTTTCATTTTGAAAAGTGTTTTCTTTGTGGTGGGGTAAATCCACGAGTGGCCTTTTCCCAGCGGATTTGAGTAGAAGAAAGTCTTAAATGTGTGGAATGGTAGACAGGAATATATTAGTTCCAACCCTAGGTGTTTCTTTATGCAAAAGACATCACTAACAGGGGCATCTCTGCAACTTCTGGTCCTTTGGAGGATGTGAGTTAGTTGAAAAGGATGATAGGTATCTATTGATGTTTTGACTTGGGATTTAGTTACCTTGACTTTCTTAGAGCTTGAAGCAGGCTTGGAAGTATCTCGAAAGTGTTTCCTAGTCTATGTGGCCATTTGTAGTATGGCTTATGGATTTGTGGCAACCAGCCCCTCCCCCAATCCTGGCCCAGCCTTAGTTCCTTAGTTCTGAATATTGTCAGCCTTACCAGTGTCTTCCTCCTTGACTAGACTAGGATTCTGAAATTACCCAAAGAGGCACCACTTCATGGCTGTCTTTCTCGGTAAATGTTCAGTGTTTCTAGGAGGTGAGCCTCCATAGGAGGAAAAGTATATGACTAGAGAACATGAAAATCATTACAAATATAGTACTAATAGTTTCTGAAAGCTCTGTGGGGGCACTGTCTTTCCACATAGATGGCAGTTATCCCAAAGTTTGAGTTTAGAGTTTGAGGTGTAGTATCCTTCATGGGGATTTGATCCTTGGTATTGAAATAGACTTGTTGCAGAGATGTGTATTTATCCACAGCATTGGGGCTTTCCAGCTCTCACAGAACCTTCAGCATCCCCAGCTGCCGGTCTTGGCATCTTCGAAGTAAGGAGAGGTGAGAATCCTGTTGCATGGTCAAGTTTGGCTTTATTTCCTTCTGAGTATTTGGGCTTGGAGGGTAGAGGGTGGGGGTTGATGCAGATTGTATTTTTTTCCCCACGTATCCCCAAAGTCTAAACAAATTGTATTTTTTTGTAGCTTCTTCTGATAAGGTAACATACATTCAAAGTCTGTAGAAACTTACTTAAAGTTTCTAAAGTGGTAAGAGTTGGAGGTGGGAGATCCAGACTCTGAAATTCTGTCACAATTGCTTTATGGGCATCTCATGAGCACCTACTTTAGGTTCAGGATGGTTGAATAGAAACCAGAATAGCCCATTATCCTGAGAAATACACATCTTAAGAAAATAGGAAGAAACATCTTTGTTTAGCTTTAAACATTTATTTATTTATTTAAGAGACAGACTCTTGCTAGGTTGCCCATGCTGGGCTTGAACTCCTGGGTTCAAGTGATCCTCCTCCCCACAAGTAGCTGGAGCTGCAGGCATGTACCACTACGCCTGGCTCTCATTTGGCTTTTGCTAATGTATTTGACCAAGGCCTTTGGGATCTTGGTTTAATTTAGGTTGCATGTCACCTTTTGGTGGATGGTTAGTTCCAACCTGTCTGTTTTACAAGGATCAGGGACCAGCTAAAGAGGCATACTCTGGATGATTGATATCCAGGGACTTGAGCTTGTTTGTTCAATAGCTAAGGGCCAGGCACTGTGCTGGTTCCTGGGATTATAGTGGTGAACAAGAAAGCCACCTTCCCTGACAGCATAGAGCTTACAAATTCATGGGAGAGACTGATAGTAAAAAGGTAGTTATGATATGATCTGAGAGTGCTATAGTAAGGGAAGTGTAGAGGCTTTGGGAATACTCAGAGGGGTCTCTGACCCATACTTGTAGACTCAGGGAAGGCCTCTCAGAGGAAGTAAACCTCCTCACATAGAATTAAACAAACCCTCAAAGAACACTGAACATTAAAAAAAAAAAAAAATTAGATGAAGACGTGAGGGACCAATTGTCAGAGCTTTGTTGAATATGAGAAAGTTCAGTGTGGCTGAAACAGAGTACTTAGTTAGCAGGGGACAGGAGAATATGGGGAGAAATGAAGCAGGAGGTAAGCAGAGGCCAGAGCCTTAGCCTTATAAACTCTTAGGATTAGATCAGGGAGTAGAAAAAAGATTAGATTAGGGTTCTGCAAACTTTTTCTGTAAAGGATAAGATAGTAATTATTTAGGCTTTGGGTCTCTGTCACAACTTCTCAACTCTACTAAACTCTGCAGTTATGCATGAAAGTAGCCACAGACAGTATGAAAAGGAAGAGCACGGATGTATTCCTGTAAAACTTTATTTATAAAATAAATAAAGGTGGCAGCTAGATTTGGCCCATGGAACATAGTTTGCTGACCTCTGGATCAGATTTAAGAACAGTAAGAAGCCACTAAAAGGTTTTAAGCAGTAGACTGACGTTACATTTGTGTTTTAGAAAGTTGGCAGGCCGGCGTGGTGGCTCACGCCTGTGATCCCAGCACTTTGGGAAGCTGAGGTGGGCAGATCATTTGAGGTCAGGAGTTCGAGACCAGCCTGGCCAACATGTTGAAACCCTGTCTCTACTAAAAATACAAAAATTAGCTGGGCGTGGTGGTGCATGTCTATAATCCCAACTACTTGGGAGGCTGAGGCGGGAGAATCGCTTGAACCCAGAAGGCAGAGGTTGCAGTGAGCTGAGATGGCACCACTGCACTCCAGCCTGGGTGACAGAGCAAGACTGTCTCCAAAAAAAAAAAAAAAATTTGCTCTGATTTCATTGTGAAAAATGGATTGAAGGGGACAGACAATACTGGAGGCAGAGAGACTAGTCAGGAGGCTGTGGAAAATTATGTGGGTAGCATTTTATTTTTCCCTTTTGTGGCATTACTTTGGTCCTTAAAAATTGAGTATATGGCTGGGCATGATGGCTCGTGGCTATAATCTCAGCACTTTGGGAGACCGAGGCTTGAGGCAGGAAACCGGGACCAACCTGGTCAACATACTGAGACCCAACTCTACAAAAAAACCAAAAACAACAACAAAAACTGATCTATAAATATGCTTTTCTTATAAATAAAAATGAGTATAACTGAATCTGCGTATATGAGTATAACGGTTCTCTTTACTAACTTCCTACCCATCTACTAGAATGTATAGAATGTCTACCAAAGAATTTGTTAGAGATACTGGCTCCTATTTTACACACTGGAAAAGATGTAGAAAGGGAAAGTTGGTATAAAATGAATTGAAAGAGCTGAGCATGGTGGCTCATGCCCATAATCCCAGCACTTTGGGAGGCCAAGGTAGGTGGATCACTTGAGGCCAGGAGTTTGAGACCAGCCTGGCCAACATGGCAAAACCCCATTTCTACCAAAAATACAAAAATTAGCTGGGCGTGGTGGCATGTGCTGGTAATCCCAGCTACTTGGGAGGCTGAGGCATGAGAATCACTTGAACCTGGGAGGTGGAGGTTGCAGTGAGCTCAGATGGTACCACCGTACTCCAGCCTGGGCAACAGAGCGAGACTCTGTCTCAAAAAAAAAAAAAAAGAAAAATGCTTTGGAAACTGTATTTTAATGAAGTATGGAATAAGCGGAGCCCTGGAAAGGGTCTTGGTCTTAGGGTTCATAGCTTAATGTCAATTAATTTGAACTTCTTGAACTGTACACAGAGAGTATGACCCATTTTCCTAAGCTTTCCAGGAAATTGTCCTCATTCTATATATGTCCTACTTGGTCTCTCCTTTCCTGGCTTGTAGAAGACTGATGACCTCTTCCAGACATTTTGGAGATGTCTCCTAGTTCAGGTATATGTCAAGGAAAGGGACCAAATAAAGTATTGTATTTGGTGAGCGTCTGATGAATAGGTTAGAGCTGAGAGTCCCTTGTCTGTGCTTTCCCTTACTTCCTACATTCCCTTTGTAGGAGGTCTTCATCCTACAAGCCCCAGTGTAGGTTTCTGGTAGCAGTGTTTACGTGACCTTGGGCAAGTGACTTACCTCTCTGAGCTTCACTTTGCTATCTGTAAAATGGAGATAATGAAACAATCGAGTTGGCTGAAGGATTTAATAATGTTTGTAAAACTCTTTGCACAGTGCCTTAATAACTTTTATCACTAATAAAATTTTATATAATTAATAAGTTTTTAAAAAGCAGCTAGTATTTGGCTTTTGACTTGACTTTTGACTTCCTATTTTTTGTGTCCTCACAGTTGTCATTGTGAACATACGATAAAAACATAGCCACTCATGGTGGCAGCCAGCAGACAGGAGGAATTTACAACTAAAGCAAGGCACTGCTCTTGATAATGGAAAATTTTCAGACAATGGGTGTTCCATTCAGAATCCCAGAACTGGCCAGGTGCAGTGGCTCACACCTGTAATCCCAACACTTTGGGAGGTCAAGGTGGGTGGATCACCTGAGGTCAGGAGGTCAGGAGTTTGAGACCAGCTTGGCCAACATGGTGAACCCCATCTCTACAAAAATACAAAAAATTAGCCAGGCATGGTGACACACACCTGTAGACCCAGCTATTCAGGCGACTGAGGCAGGAGAATTGCTTGAACCTGGGAGGTGGAGGTTGCAGTGAGCCGAGGTTGAGCCACTGCACTCCAGCCTGGGTGACAGAGTGAGACTCAAGACAAAAAAAAAAAAAAAAAAAAAAAAAAAAAAAAGCAATCCCAGAACTTTTTTCAGTGTGGACCTTAGTCCCATCACCATCAGTAAAGCAAATCAAGTGAGCAGCTTCCCGATAGAAATTCACCAAAGTGTGACCAGCATTCCTCCCTGTCTGTCTGGGGTCATTTATTAGTGTTGCCACCCTGTGGCCTTACATCTTTGTAAAGTGCCTCTCAAATTTTTAAAAATTACTTTTCACCAGCACTCTGGGAAGTGGGTCAGGTGGTCAGCATTCTTGTCCTTGATACCGTATGAAGAAACTGAGGCCCAGAAAGGTTAAATGAGTTGCCTGAGGTCCTGCTGTGAGGTACTGTCAAAGCTAGGGCAGATTTGCCATCCAGATGAAAGTGTGTTAGTTTATTGCTATGATTTTGCTTTCCTTGCGTGAGAGGTGCATAGTCATTCCAGAACTGCAATCTGATGCATGCCTTGTCCAGATCTACTAGGCTTGATTTGGGTCCCACATTATCCATTTGGTTCTGTTGGGTTTTAATTAGTGATTGCTAGAACCAGAACTGTTGGGAAGCAGATTCCCTTTGGGTCATTGTTTTTAGCCTTTCCTCTTTGGGGGGCATTCCTTGAAGAGCCTTGGGTTACTAGGGATTGCTTTGATGTGTTCAAAATTGTGCCTTGTGCCCCACAGCTACAGGTAAAATCAAAAGGCGGATAATTTATGGGAGTGTCAGAGCTGGCCGCTGGCACCTCAGGAGGCCATTAGTATGCCTGTTCAGACCCTCTGTGTCCTTGCAATTGATTCCTCTTTGCATGAGCCTGATTTGGGAAGCTGTAGATCTGTGGGTAGTGATTGGATGTGACAGTCCAAACACCGGTCCCTAAATTAATCCTTTTAATGGTATTCCGGCACCAAGGCAATTCTCTCTCTCTCTCTCTCTCTCTCTCTCTCTCTCTCGTCACTCTTTCTCTCACTCTGTCTCTTTCTTTCGCTCTTTTTAACTAGGGAGGACAGAATGGGGTGGGCTAGGAGGAAGGATAAAGAAAGGAAGAGAAGAAGCTTTGTTTGGTGCTTAGGCCCTGCTCTGTTCTAATTAGCATGTTCTAATTCCAGAGCAGTTGGCATCATGACTGTGGGCATATTACTTCATTTAGCAAACATTTACTCTTGCTTACTTTGTGCCTGGTCCTGTGCTGGGTGCCGGGAATACAGAAATGAATAAAATGTGGTCCTTACGCTTAGGGATCTAGCTCAGTGTTTCTCAGGCTCTAAAAACTGTGTTTAGACGTAACACAGTTTAGATTAAAACACACACACACACACAAAACAAAACAATCTCATGCTCTTCTTTAATGCTATTTGAAATTTTAAAATACATTAGTCTGACAAGTCAAAGAGTTATGTCAAATATGCTTTTTTTTTTTTTACATGCACATGCACACATACATCTATACTGCTGTCTTCTATCCTTCTCCCTTAACTCCTTGAAAATTACTGGTAATAGAAGAAACATACCTAATATCTTACAACATAGTGAGATAAAAGTTATGAAGTAGGAATAAACTGTGCCACTGGATCATACTTGCACAATTAGCTTTATGATGGAGTGTCAGAGAAAGCCACCAAAAGCGGGGAGATTTGAGCTGGATTTTGAAGAAGCAGTCATAATTTGTCTGGCAAAAAATGGAAGTGCATTCCAAAATAGGGAGTAGCGTTTGCCAAAGCACAGATTTGTAAAAGGAAACGTTACATTTGGGTACTTGAGTAAGAATTGATTATAACCCTGCCTCCTGCCAGTTTTCCACTCTGTAAGATGGAAAAATTTGTTCCTCTGGAATTTTGTTTGAGAAGAGGCTTTGAGTTCCTTGTGCTGCCGTTTTTTAATTCTGCTTTTGTGCTCAGGCCTGTAATTTTTCTTTTTAAAATATATATAAAAAAATAAAAACAAGTTAGGATGATTTGGATAGACTTAATTATTGCTTAAGGTGAGTTACTTTTAGTTAAAGTTACACTTTGCCTCAAAAGAAAAACTGCAGTTGATATGCATTGTTGGCCCTCTGTTGGATGGGGGGAATCAGTCATGTGGGGAAATGTGGGCCGTGGTAGAGAACAGGACCCCAAAGAGCTGAGCACTCCGATCCTTTAGTTTCCTCATGTGTAATACGAGAATAGTGTTTCATTCTGCTTGATACCTGGGAGGATTAAATGAGATAAAATATGTAAATCATCAATACAATGCCTGGCTTGGAGTAGATTTTCAGAAAAGGGTGTTTCCCTTTTCTCTTTCTCATGTAGTAACAGCTCCCTTTTACTGAGCACTTGCTATTGTGCAAAGCACTTTTTGTACATTGTATGGTTAAACTGAAACCCAAAGACACAGGTATTATTATAGCTATTATCACAAATAATTTACAGTAGAGTCAGGATTTGAACCTAGGTTTGTCTATTACCAATGTTTTAACACTAGATTATGTAACTCCTTGCTTTTACACCAGTTCCCCATCTTGGGACCGGGAGTACAGGAAGTATTTAACAGTTCTGGGTACCTCTCTTCTGGGATCAGATGCTGTCTACAAGTGTGAGAGGTACTTAAAAGGTTGATGCTACTATACCCTGCCCTCCATCCATCTCTAGTCCATTTATGGTGTGTTAGGAAGCAAGGCTTTGCCCCTTCTCATGTGTGATGGGGTTGCAACAGACTTGCAGGACTTTGCAAAAAGATGTCTTCCAGCTTTGGCCGCTGAAAGGAGTTTGCCCAAGCTACTGGGCATGGCTGATGGTTTAGCAAACAGCAGGCAAATCACAAACGATTGCCTCTTTTTATGTGTTTCTTGGAGCCTGTGAAACAGACCAGTTGAAGGGGAGAGCAAGCCTGCTGTGACCTGTGATGTTGCCATCAGAATTTGGTGTTCTTGAAGGCCCTTAGTGATTTTAGCTCTGCTGATAGTTTGGGATTATTAGCAGCTGCTTCTGAGTTGGGGGAGCTCTCCCTAGCCATGCCTTGGAGCAGAAGCAGCTGTAGCTACAGGCCAAGGCAGGGATTGGATGTAGAGAAGAGGAGACTGTTTGTTGAGGTGAGGACCCAGTTTTAGAGTTCCTGCTTCCTTTCTGCTTTGGGACCACGTGGAGGTTCCAGGGCGTGTCAAGCTCTGTTTTGTCTTTAACCTCTAGCCTTCAGCAAACTAGACAGAGTCTTCAGGCTCCTGGCGTCTTCTGTGAGACTGCACAGCTTGGGAAATGACTAGTGAGGCCTTTTCTTTGTGTTGGAGCAGTAGCCTGAGATCCTGGCCTTGGAGTCAAGAGCCTAGGTTCTATTTTTACTATTTCTTGCAATGTGAACCTTGGGCAGTCCTTTTCTCTTTCTAATCTCATTTTTCCTGGCTGGTTGGATTGTGTTGCCTCTTAGGTTTTCTTTCACCTTTGACAGTTTGTTTTTTACACAGAGAGTGCTCTGGCAGTAAGGATATATTCATTAGATGGAAGATTATGACTTTTGAAGGCATGCAGTTTATTTGTATTTTTTCCCAGGCTATTTTTAGCCGCTTGAGACAAAGCTTGTGACTAAGTGAGTTCCAGACAGGTGTTACTGTGTTTTTTATTGTTGTTTCTGTGACTCAGGTGCCTGAGCATTTGTGATACTGCAGGTCAGATTGGGTTGGGGACTTACACCAGGACTGAGAACTGAGGAAGCTATGATTGTTGTATTCCTAGGTGCTTCCAGTCAGCTGGACTCAGAACCTGTTGCTGGTAACTTGGAGTTACTCAAATGTATCCCTGCCTCTTAGTCTGGCTTCTAATGGAATGAATTGAATCCAGGGATGGTATAAACATACTACACCCTCCCAGTAATCCCAATTACACGTGGCTGGGGAGGTGGGAGTGGGAGTAGACCGCGTGTTTCACAATGGGCTTCTCTTGTTTTCCCATCCTGAGGACTCCCTTGGCCTGTGTGTGTGGATGTTAAAGGTCGACCCCCTCCGCTCACCCCTCCAGTAATGGAGGCTATAAAATGTCTATTTACCCAAGACACCAGAACGACTCCTCTGTGGTTCCTCTAATCTGGTGATTTGGTGATTCTTTGGTCTCTCAGGTAAATACAGATTGAGTCTTTTTATAAAGGCATATTATTTCCCTCATTAAATGTGTGTTTTGGCACATGTGTTATTTACCTGATAGACAGTAATGGCTGCAGAGGAGCCATTGGTGTCTGTTGTGTAAATACTCGGCACAGAGACCATCCTCCAGGGGCTCTGGCGCAGGCCTGTTTCTCCAAATTGGGCTGGCCCCGTGGCAGTCCCATTTACCCCTCCCCTGTCCCCACTGGGGACCTGGGCCCTTCATATTGAGGAGAGAATCATTCATTTTCCTCCTTGCCATGGGCTACTTAATACCTTTAATTTGCTAGGAGAGGGAAAAGGATGTCTGAGAATAAATGTGTATAAATCTTAGTCTCTGATGAAAGATAGTTTGCAGAAATAGGCAGAATCATAAACTTTCTTTTGAGTCTTGGCCCTCAGTTAGATACTCAAAGTCCCAGTTGATTTTATAAGCTATAGACTTAGAGCCTGCAAATCTGTGACTAAAACATAAAGACATCAATAGGAAAGAGAAATTCCTAAGACACCAGAGGGTGTGAGGGCAGGTGGGATGCTGCTGCAGGGAGCAGGGGTGTTTCCTGAGAAGGCTCTATGGTAGCAGGAGTGCCAGTGAGGTGGGCATTGAGTGGGTGCTCTTCTAATGGAAAGTCGGCTGGATAGAGATACTATTTGGGCTGAGAGATGCTTTGAGCCTCTCTGCCAGAGAGAACATGCAGCCTACCTTCTGTGGGCATTACAGGGAGATCTCTGCCTTCCAATACTGTCTGTGTGGTATTTTTAATTTTAAAATTTTAACTACGTTGCACATGGATTTAAAAAAAACAATTTAATTAATTTATTTATTGAGACAGAGTCTGTCACCCAGGCTGGAGTGTAGTGACGTGATCTCAGCTTACTGCAAACTCTGCCTCCTGAGTTCAAGCAATTCTCCTGTCTCAGCCTCCTGAGTAGCTGGGTTACAGGTGTGTGCTACCATGCCTGGCTAATTTTTGTAATTTTAGGAGAGATGGGGTTTTGCCATGTTGCCCAGGCTGGTCTTGAACTCCTGACCTCAAGCGATCTGCCTGCCTTGGCCCCCCAGACTGCTGGGATTACAGGTGTGAGCCACCCCACCCCACCCAGCTGATTTTAAAAAGCAATTTTGAAAAACGGTTTGAAACAGCCCAAATTTACATAAAGTTGTAAGTACAGTAGAAGGAATTTTTTCCCTGAACCATTTGAGGGTTAAATTGCCGACCTAATACCCCATCATCCTGAATGCTTGGTGTGCGTTTCCTATAAACAAGGACATTTTCCTACCTAGTCACAATACAACCATCAAAGTCAGGAAAGTAACATTGATACAAAACCTCTATATAATCCTTGGACCCCATTAAAGTTTTGCCAGTTGTCCTAGGAATGTTCTTTGCAGCAAAATGATCCAGTTCAGAATTGTGGGTTGCATTTGGTTATCAAGTCTCTTTAGTCTCCTTTAGACTTTCCTCAGTAAACATTCCTTGGCATTCATGACCTTGATACTTTTGAAGATTACTGGTTGGTTATTGTTTAGATTGTCTCTCAATTAGGGTTTGTATGACATTTTCTCATGATTAGATTTAGGTTGTGTATCTTCAGGAATGTGTCAGAAATGATGCTTTGTTCTTTTTGTTACATGATTTTGATTTATCCCATTATTGATAATGTTCACTTTGGTCACTTGATTAAGGTGATGTCTGCCAGGCTTCTCCATCATAAAATTACTCCTCATTGTAATGAATAAGTATTTCGTGGGGAGATACTTTGAAACTATGTAAATATCTCACATCAAAGGTTAATTTTATTGATTTATATCTTTATGGACTCATGGTTTTCTATTCAGTGCATTAAAATCCATTACTATCATTGTTTCTTGGCCAGTGGGTGGCTTCTGTATGCTTTTGGTATGTTCCCATCATTCTATGGGTGTTTCCTTGCTTTGTGGTACAAGATGTTATGGGCTTATCTTGTATTTCTCTTGCTGCATCCCTGGAATCAGCCATTTCTCCAAGGACCTCTGTTTCTTTTAGTGGAGAATGGTATTTAGAAGGCAACTGGGACTGGGTGCTGTGGCTCATGCCTGTAATCCCAGCACTTTGGGATGCCAAGGTGGGAAGAACACTTGAGCCCAGGAGTTTGAGACCAGCCTGGGCAACATAGTGAGACTCTCATCTCTACAAAAAAATAAAAGTATTAGCTGGATGTGGTGGCATGTGCCTGTGGTCCAAGCTACTTGGGAGGCTGAGGTGGGAAGATTGCCTGAGCCTGGGAGTTCGAGGCTGCAATGAGCTGTGATTGTGCAACTGCACTGCAGCCTGGATAACAGAGCAAGACCCTGTCTTAAAAAAAAACTAGAAGGCAATGGAGTGCTAGGTGTGCTCATTGCCATTGTTACTGCTCCCTGGCTCTTCCTTAAACAGAAGTATATATGCATATGTATGTATATTTGTGTGTGTGTGTGTGTGTGTGTATCCATCTGCCTATCTGATATACATCTAATCAAAAACCATGAGTTCCCATTCTTCCTGCCAATTCCAATCCAACACCACAGATTTTCTGTTTCCATATTTTAACTCCTTTCTGTAACAGTGAGAAACTTGTGTCCCATTATCCTTAATATATGCACTTTGATCAGTTCCTCTGTAGGTAGCTAATCTCCTGTTCCTGCCACTGCCCTTTACCCCTCATGAGTGCCTCTTTTACCCTGCCTATGTCACCCCACATCAGACTGCCAGCCGACATGGATGCTCTCCACACCCCCTTGGTTCTGACATGCCGCGCCACACCTCCCACCTCTGCAAGGATGTCTTCTTCACCCTGCCTGGACTCTGACAGTGTCCCCCAGACCTCTCTGGCTCACCCTGCTCCACCTGTTACAGATATCTGCCCTCTTCTCCTGCACCTAATGGCTTTAGGATTGAGTTTTTCAGGAAGGGAAGAGGAAGAGCTACCCTCTGTTTCTTGACTTGAACTGAACTTGGTTGTTAGAAGTAAGGGAAATGTGGAATCCAGTAACTGCTGATATGTGGAGGCCTGACCTCCTAATGTCTACTCTCAAGACTTCCTACAAGAGAAGCTTTTTTGTTTTGTTTTGTTTTGTTTTTGAGTTGTGGTCTTGCTCTGTCACTCAGACTGGAGTGCAGTGGCGCCATCACAGCTCACTGCAGCCTCAACCTCCTGGGCTCAAGCGATCGTCCTACTTCAGCCTACCAAGTAGCTGGGACTACAGGCATTCACCACCCCACCTGGCTAATTTTTAATTTCTTTTTTGTAGAGATGGGGTCTTACTATGTTTCCCAGGCTGATTTCAAACTCCTGGGCTCAAGCGATACTTCTGCCTCAGCCTCCCACAGTGCTGGGATTACAGGTGTCAGTCATTGTGCTTGGCCAAAAGAAGCTTTTTGATATAGATGAAATCAGGTGAAAAAGCAAGGCCTGCAGGCAGGAGAACCACTGGCCATCAGAATAGGGTATGTATAGTATGCTCTGTCAGAGGTCTAGAGCATTTTAGGGTTGCAGAAGACATCGATACTACTCTCTGAGGCTGCCTTATGGATTAATTGGATTTGTAGGCCCAGAATCTGGGGGATCCAGGCTTGGCCAGGTAGGCATAGCCCAATAGGATAGTAGTAATAACATTAGGCTAATATATATTAAGCCCTTATATGCCAGACACTGCTCTTAGTGCTTTGCATGTGTTGTCTCATGGTATTCTCACTTAAGGAGTAGGTGCTATAGTTATTGTCATTTTACAGATGAGGAATTGAAGAACACAGCATGCCCAACGTGCCATGGGTAGTAAGTGGTAAAGCCAGGATTCAAGCTTGGAAGCCCTCCTTGCTCATCATGCTTAAAGCTTATAGTGTTTGGTAGACAGGATCTGACTGACTGTACATACAATGCATATTCTATGCACATTGTAGAACATTAAGATTTTCGGAAGTGTTTACACTTTTTTATGGGGTTAGAGAAGAGTCTAAGTCCTTGAGGCACTTTGAATCCAAACTAGAATGGGTAATTTGAGCAGACTGGTGTCTCCTATCTCATCAAGGCTTCCAGTACTGTTCAGGAATAGGTGATGAGAAGATTCTGGCTTTCAAAGGGATATTGGCCCTCTTGCCTTTCCAGGAGACTCCATAGTGAAACTCAAGCTGGCGTTTGTCTACTGGGGCTAAGTTTTGGCTGTATTTTTGGTGAGGCTATAAAGCAGTGGTGAAAACAAGTGCTGTGCTTGTGCAGGATCCACGAAGAACTTAAAATATTTTTTGGTCTTAAGCACCACTGAATCCCCCTGAAGTCTCATTATAGGGATAGGGAAATTGAGGAGCTACACTAGCATATGTCCTAGTAAATATATAGGCAAGTTACTGTAGCTCATTCAGTGAGTCAGGAGAGAGATGGGAAGACAGCCATACTTGGCATTATCTGCTTCTGTTCAGGTAGTGACCTAATTGCCTTTGAGTATACACTGTACTTCACAAGGTGCTATCCCCTCTACCCTGTGTGAAGGGAGCCAGGTGCCCACTTGCAGCCATCAGAGGCAAGCCTTTGGCTGTGTTGGAATGGGGCTTCAGAAAGCACAAACTATGGCCATTACTGTATTGTACAGTGAGATTTCTTATTTGAGGATTAAAGTTGAGAGAAATTTGAATGTTGGGTATTAAAGGGAGAAAGACAACATTTCTGCTTTGTTCCTTCTTTCTTTTTAAGGAAGTTTGAGTTATTCGTGAGTAAAACTTAGGCTTTGATTTTTATATTTGGTTAGGCCTCTGAGGAGCAGGCATTCTGCAAATTTAAGGGGAAAACTTAAAGGAAAAGTGATTCCTTTTTTTTTTTGCACATGTAACTCAGAAAACTTTACTAGACTTTTAGCCATGCTCCTATTACTGCCACATCTGGGTTTTCTTTTTCTTCCCTATTTAAAAAGTCCCGCAGTCATTCAGGGCCTCTAGTAGAGACTGAGTCTAAGGCAGCAAATGAGAAGGCCTAGGGCTGTTGCCAGCTGTGCTCTCCAGGCACTGTTCATTCCCCCAGGGTGCCACTTACTAGTGTGGGGGCTGGGGGATCACCAAAATGTTGGGAGCAAACTCCCCTGTGATTCACTTTGTTTGCCTTCACCTTGGGAGAGGGGAGGAGGGTATGTGGAGACATCAAGATACAGACTGGGAAGCCAGGGGCACATGGCTCCTAGTGGAGCTGAGTAAAAGAGCCTTGGACATTTTCTGCTGCTTGTCTGAGTCTACTTAGCTTCCAGGACTGATTGTACAACAAGGTCACCTCATGTTACTTGGGCCCATAGCTTTAATGTTAACTGTTGCCACCTGAGAAGTGACTGCACAATTTTTCTCTTTTCTCTCTTTTGAACTTTAGAGCTCCATTTAAAGATGAAGGCCAGTGTTGCATGTTGTTTTGAGAATGATCTGGGAGACTCAGAGCTGTAATAATGCTGCAGGTGCTGCTATTAGGGTCTTGAACTTTAGTAACGAATACTATGATTTAGAAAAGGGGCCCAGAAACACTAGGGAGTGGCCCATGTTGCGTGGATATTCCTGAAGACTAGATGGAACAGGGCCACAGTGGGAGGGAGTAACCCAGGCTCTCTGTTCTTTTTTTTTTCTTTTTTTCTTTCTTTTTTTTTTAAACTTTCCTCCCCTAAGTTTTAGATGCTTCTGGATGTTCAATGCTAGCACCTTTACAGACTGGAGCAGCTCGATTTTCTTCGTATTTACTTTCAAGAGCAAGAAAAGTGCTGGGCTCCCACTTATTTTCTCCCTGTGGTGTTCCGGAGTTCTGCTCCATATCCACCAGAAAGCTGGCGGCCCACGGCTTTGGCGCATCCATGGCGGCAATGGTGTCCTTCCCTCCCCAGAGGTATCACTACTTTTTAGTGCTGGACTTTGAGGCCACGTGCGACAAGCCACAGATTCATCCTCAGGTAACTGTTCCATCATTGCTTTAGAAAAGGTGGGGTGGGCAAGGAGGGAGGGAGGATAGTTTTGCTTCCTGGGACCGAAAGGAGCTTTCTCATGCCTTCCTGTCTTTTAGCTACTCATTTAGAGTTCCTGTCTAGGAAGCAGGACTTGTTTCAGGTATGCTAGTGTAAGGTAGACCTGAGAAGTCTCTGGAGAGAACTGGGTACATTGTTTCTCTCTGGTCTCAGCTTTTGGGAATCAACATACTTCCTTCTCTCCCGTCCTTCCTTTCTCTGTTCTCTTCTTTCCTCCATTCTCCTGCTACTGCCACTTGTTCCTTTAAGGAGTACTATAGTAACTAGCCTCCAAGATGATCTCAGTGATCCTTAGACTCCTGCTATTCACACCCTTGGTAGTTTCCCTCCTGCACTGAATCAAAGATATTCCTGTAGAGCTAATAGAATACAGTGGAAGAGATAATGTATGACTTCTGAGGGTAAGTTATAAAAAGTATTGCAGTCCACTTTGCTCTTTTGGACCACTTGCTCTGGGGGAAGCCAGCTGTCATGCTGCCAGGACACTCAAGCAGCCCCGTGGAGAGGCACATGTATGTAGAAACTGAGGCTCTTAGCCAAAATCCAGTGCCCAACTTGCCAGTCATGAGAATGAGCTTACTTAGAAGTGAATCTACCAGCCCTGGTCAGGCCTTCAGATGACTGCAGCCCCAGTGGACATGTGACCTCAACCTTAGGAGAGACTTTGAGCCAGACCAGCCAGCTGAGCCATTGTCAAATTCCTGACTCACAGGAACTGTGAGGGATAACAAATGATTATTGACGTTTTAAGCCCAAGTTTTGGGATGATTTGCTATGCAGCATTAGATAACCTGAGCAAGTACCATTGTTGGTCTGTTGGAAAGGACAATTTCTTTGCTTGCTTTTTTTCATTAGCCACCAGCTGTGTTCAAAGACCTTTTAGCTTTTAAGTTAATGCTACTAGGAGGCTTGGATTAGCTGCAGGTGATATTGAAGTATGTGGTGTTTGCTTTGAGGGAATGTTTGGGGGCTGATGTAGCAGTTCATTGTAGTGTTGGTGCATTGAATATGCCTGGCTCTAGGACTGTAACTCTTCTCTACAGGGTTAGGTTATAGACTGTGATTTGGGGATGCATAGACATGTTGCTCTGGGAACAGCTTTCAGTCGTAAGGAGGAGGGAGAGAAGGGGACCTCAGCATTGGGCACTTGGAAGGTAGGGGGAGTGTGGTCCATTCAAAGATAAACTGGGTTCATTTGTCATGGTTGGTTTTTTCAGGAAGGGATAGAATGGTAGATTATTTTACATAAAGCAGATACAACAGCCTCTTTAGTTTTCCCTTTCTCCTCTCCTCTTTTCTGTACTCGCTTAATGCATTGGTCTGCCTTTGGGGCATTGGAATGAGGTCTACTGAGGGCTGGGAACACAGGAGTTGGATAAGGAGAATATCCTAAAGGAAGGTCCTTTGGGTGAAAGGGAGTGCAGCTTGGGAGCTACTCAAGCCACACTTACTTTCTCTGCCTCTTGCTCCTGCCTGTACTGTAGAGTCTTCTTCCTTGCCTCCCCAAGCTACTGGAGTTTCTCTGGTGTGGTAGGGGGGCAACTGGGTGGTACGTTGGGAATTTTGGTTTTGTAGATTCTTCCACATTGGGAATCAGAGATCCAAATCTTAATATGTCATATTATTTCTTCTACTTCAGTCACTGGGTAAGCCCTAGTGGGACATGAGACTAAAATCTAACACATCTCTGTCACATAGGATTCATCCTTCTTCTGATCCCTTATAATCGCTTGGCACCTCTGTTATGGCATTTACTGCTTTCTGGCATATGCTTATATATGTGTATTTTCTTACCTTATCGGTTAGATTATAAGCTCAGATAATTATGTAGCTCTGTTTTCTTGTCCTGCAGAGGGTCCTGCCAATATTCCTGAAGGTGAAGCCTGAATCATGTCTCAGTTTGGTCTGTCAATGTCACCTTTCATCTCTCTTTCAAGGGCTTTATTTTTACTTATTTATTTATTTATCACAATGCTGAAGACATCATGCAGTACAGATTTAAACAGCTTGTATCACCAACTTCCTTCCCAGACTTAGGCACCAAGACCTTCCAGACCCAGGCTGAGTTAGGGCTTCACATTGTTTACCAAGATCTGGGCCTGATTAAAGATTATCTCCAGAATCAATGAACCCTGATGATGTGATTCCAAGGGCACTTAAGGAATTGGCTGCCCTGGTTCATTATTAGCAAAGCATTAGCTGTTGCTTTAGAGAACTCGGAAAGAAGCATTTGCTGTCTTGCTTATCTTTAAAAGGAGAATACGAATGATCTTGGAAATTATAGACCCGTTAGTTTACTGTGATTCCAGAGAAGATACTTGACCTGATCGTCAGCTAATCAATCAGCAAACAGCTAGAAGAGTGTGGGGCACTGAGTAATAACTTACATGGGTTTGTGAAGAAGAGCAAATCCTGTCAGATCAATCTAACTTCTTGCTGTGACATAGTGATGGATTTGAGTGGATCTAGGGCAAGTGATAAATGTAATGCATCTTGACTTCATTAAACCTCTACAATGCTGTGATCAACAGTTGGGAAGGTGAGTTTGGGGCCAGACATCTGTGTTGGACTACCCATCAGACCACCTTCAGGAAAGACCACCTTCAGAAAAGGGACGGCAGGTTGAAACTTGTTAGTAGCAATTTAAAATCTCCCTTTTTTATGGGAGAGCTTTTTTAAGGTTTGTAGGTAGCAGGATCCTGATGGGATTCAGAGAAAGCCAAGAAGATGGATTGGAGAAGTTGTCAGTCCTAGATAGAATAGCATCCTTCCATTGAGGTCAACATAGGTCAGGTTCTTATTAGAGTCTCTGTGCTGTTTAGGTCTTCTGGTCAACAAGGGAAGTGGAGAAATTGGAAAAGCTCAGGAATTAGACCAAAAATCATTAGAGGCACAAAAATAGAACTTAGAAAATAAATTGAATATAGTTTTGGTGACTGATTTCTTGTCCAGACTGAATAAGTTCATCATTTGAGGAGTAGTTATTCTAAGGAGTATGATAACAACTTGCTCTTGATTTTAATAGGGACAAAAAAGAAAGAAGTTTAAATGGAAGCAGGAAAGGTTGAGATTTGGGATGAGAACGAACTGCCAGAAGAGACAGCAAAAGGACCAGAATAAGGTGTACACCTTAGATCAGCCTTCCTTAGTGCTCTCTCAAAATGGCTAATGGCTGTCCATTTGACAGAGATTCTTTGATTCTTTTTTTTTTTTTGAGATGGAGTTTCACTCTTGTTGTCCAGGCTAGAGTGCAGTGGCGCCATCTCGGCTCACCGCAGCCTCTGCCTCAAGCGATTCTCCTGCCTCAGCTTCCCAAGTAGCCGGGATTATAGGCATACGCCACCATGCCCGGCTAATTTTGTATTTTTAGTGGAGACAGGGTTTCTCCATGTTGGTCAGGCTGGTCTCGAACTCCGCACCTCAGGTGATCCACCCACCTCGGCCTCCCAAAGTGCTGGGTTTACAGGCGTGAGCCACCGCCCCCGGCCTGATTCTGTATGAGTAAGGTCTGCGTGCCTCCTGGGAGTAGGGCTGGGCTCATGAATGAGAACCATCCAGGCTCTTCTCCTGACCAGCTCCCTTTTCTATTTTTTTTTTTTTTTTGAGACAGAGTCTTGCTCCCTTGCCCAGGCTGGAGTGCAGTGGTGTGATCACAGCTCAGTGCAGCCTCAACCTTCAGCCTCAACCTCCTGGGCTCAAGCAATCTTCCCAGATATCTTAGCCTACCAAGTAGTTGGGACTGTGGGTATGTCCCATCATGCCTGGCTAATTTTCTGTTTTTTTTTTTTTTTATAATGATGGGGTCTCACTATGTTGCCCAGGCTGGTTTCAAACTCTTGGATTCGAGTGATACTTCCACCTCGGCCTTCTAATGTGCTGTGATTATAGGTGTGAACCACCACAGCCGGTAGGAACTTTCAGTACTCAAGACTCTGCATGGTACACTTCTGTTTTTATGAGAATGTGTCACACCCCTTGAGTATATAGGAGGCAGAAACAGTTTTAGGCCATGGCCTATTTGGAGGCTTAATGTGGGGCTCTTTTACCTATCTTTGATTTCCAGAAGTCCCTGAGTTAGCTGAGTCAGCTTATTGGTACTATCCTAAAGGAATGCCATTGTGAAAAACTAACAGGTGTAAGCCCTGTTGTAGTTGGGTGAGTAACAATATGGGTTATAAACATGGTAAAACATGGTATTTTCCATTTGTCGTCAGTTTTGCTGTTTACTTTTGTACTTTTTTCAGCTAGGTGAAACTGGAGTGTTTGGCTTGCCAGTCATAGGCTTTGGTGTTTTGGTTTTTGCACTCATTTTATTTGTGTTACATGTTTTGATTCAGATTAACATGATAGGTATTGGTTGAATAGGAGACTGTTTTTCATTTGAAAACATTTTTTTCACTTAAATGTTAATTTAGATGGTTTAAAATGTTTTAGAGGGTCTACATTTCAGGAATGCGGCTCCTTTCTTGTCTTAGGAATTGTTTCCTGACATAGAGGCAGATTTGTTTCTGGTTTAGGAGAATTGTGCCTCCTTTGTCCTCGCTAGCAGGAGTTCATGTTGCTCATTTTGGTGTGGATGTGCACCGAATGATGGTTGTTGTGACCCTGAGGCCCAGAGAGCAGCCTGAAAGCTTTGGTGGGATCTTTAATTGTGTATCTTTAACCTTGGGGCAAGTTCGCTCACCACCTCAGTGTTCAGAAGAGACCAAAGCAAATGTAAGTGAGGAAAATGAGGTATAGGCCACAGCACGTTGGGAGGAGGAGGTAACCTTAGCTGTCTGGATGACCAGGGAGGGAGGGTGCAGCCCAGCTCTCCCCATCCGAGAAGCTGCCATCCTGGCGGCTACCTGCTTTCCTCCCCAAGTGCTCTGGCCATCCGTCAGGCTCCTGGGTAGTCTTTTTGTCTCTGCTCTGCAGCAGCTCCACTGACTGTTTGCCTTCTCATCTGTATTCAAGTGCCCATACCTTTGGAGAAAAATGACCTTTGGGGTTGAGGTTTCTAATGTTTGGTCTTTGTCCACAGGGGCATTTTTTTCCCTTTTACGGAAACCTTGAAGAGAGTCCATCTGCATTTTGAGTTAGAACTATGAGTAAAGGAGTTTCTCGTTTCCAGAAAATTGTCCAGATGCTGTTATTTTTGAAGGGTAGGTGGGGAGGGTTGATGGTGACAGAGAGGGCTGATATAGAAGAGATGGGGAGGGTTTCATTGTGACCTAGAGTTGCCACATCGTTACTAGTCTTTTGTGAAAGAGACATTTTGGAAAACTTTACAGGAAATTGGTTAAGATCCCTACAAAGTGAACTATATTGATTTCTTTCTCCTTCGTTCGAGGCTGAAAGGCAGAAATCCTCTTAACCCCACGTACTGCCTCCCCGCCCTGCCCTACACATTGCTCTTTGCTCCATGCTTAGCTTCTTTCCTTCTCTCTGTTCTTGGTTCCCGCCGTGACTAAGTGAACAGAAAAGCAATTCCCTGGAGAAAGAGCCCACCCTTCCCTTCCCATTTGCTTGTCCTGGTTGTAACTCCTCCAGTAGGGAGGGATGGGGCCCAGGTCTTTTTCCTGGAGAGCCTAATCCGTGGATTGCGGTCCCTCTGTCTGTGGCCCCAGTCAGCATGCACTTTTTTCTGTACAGACAGGCGAAGGCACTGACGCTATTCTTCTAAACTGGGAAATGAAATGCAAAACCGACGTTAATATAACATTGTGGTTGAGATTAAATGCACCAAAATCAGGAAATTCAAAGTTATGCTTCCCACAGCAACTATAACTCAACCTCATCTGGCGTGTGTAGTATTTTGTGTTAGTATGGATGGTGTTATATGTTAAGACATTAAAGTTAACACCATAAGCAGAGCACAAAATGCTTGAGGGGGCTGAGTTATGACGACTGTGTGAGCCTTAAGTGTTCTTGCACAGGCTCCCGACTCCTGGAATAATTTTTCCCCTGCCCATCAGTGCAATTATTGCCTTTCTTTTTAGTTATATCTCTACTTTAACACATCTCTTCTTTCAGGGTCACTATAAATGAATTCCTCTATTGATGGCCAGTGATGGTGGGAATGGGACAGCCCACTTGGCCCCTTTGTCTTTTTTGTCACTGCCTCCATAAATGTGGTACTTGCCCCTCCTCCTTCCAAAGCCGTCTTCCTCCACAGGCTGCTGTTTCCTGGTGGTCCCTCGTAAGGATGGGCCTCTCCCTGGCTCCCACTGTGGCTCCTCACTAGTACTCCCGGAATAGGAACAAGCGTTTGCTGTGTCCGAGTCTTGGCCGTATTGCGACTTCACGAAGGGCCTGTCTGTATTTGGAGCAGACATAGCAATGTAGAAGTAAAATATACATCTCAGGGAATGGAGCACTGATGCATGGTGGCGCTGCCTTGTGTGTTTGGCATAGCAGAGGCAGGATCGAAGCGGTTTATTTGCTCTATTCAGACTGCTTCTCCACCTTCCCCAGGGCTTATACCTTTAAGCTGCCATGGTGTGTAGTAGGCTGTGGAGTTGCCTGGGGGTGGGGCCAGGAGCTTTCCTTGGGGAACACTGAGTCACTGGTAACAAAATCACCACATAATTTAGTGCAAATCAGGAAACATCCCCCCAGCCTCTTATTATCCTGGTGGCCTCCCCAGGGCTGAGACAGCTGTTGGAATGCAGATTTTTTAGACACTGTGCTAAGGTTGGTGGTGGGGAAGAGCTCTAAAGAATAGGGCCATTCACATGTATACATATGTAACCTGCACGTTATGCACATGTACCCTAGAACTTAAAGTATAATAAAAAAAAAAAAAAAAAAAAAAAAAAAGAATAGGGCCATTGATACATGGTGAATGAAATCAGGGACTGTAAAATAACAGTGACACTGAGCTGCCTTTTAAAGTTTTTGTTGAACATGACAAAACCAGCTAAGTCAGCAAAGGAATGGGGAAGACCTCATTATAACCACCTTAGAGGCAATGAAAAGGCTTCCTTTTACTCTTTGGATAGTAACTTCAAGCTCTGTGTTAGATGCTGGGGGTATAAAGACAAGTAAGGAATGGTCCCTCCCCTCAAGGAGCTCATAGTCAAGGAGGGCAGACAGTTGTGTGACAGCCATTAGGCCGTATGAGAACCACCATGACATGGGTAAGTGCTGGGTACAGTGGGGCACAAAGGATGGGAATGATCAGCCCTGCTCACAGTGTTCGGGAGGGCTGCAGAGTTTTCATGTTATAAGAAATTCAGGAGACCAGAGAGGGCCAAGTGGGCCTGAGGCCATTCAGAACTATTATAGCAGGAAGAGAAGAAGGGGTTCACATGGTAAGCCAGAATGCAATGGCCTAAGTCTGGAAAAACTGACCTTGATTGCAGGCTTGTTTGTGGAAACTTTGCAGATGAGGTAGAAGGAGAATAAAGACTTGGAACCTGGCAAGTATTTCACTGTTCAGTGAGTTGGATTATATATGTCAGTTTTATGCTGTTTCTCACATTTGAGCTAGAAGGTCTTATTGGGATGCTATAAGTGAAAGTACAAAAACTAGAAGAGGCTTAAGAGCATTTTACCCAATAAAATGTGGGTAAAAGGCTGTGGGTGAAAGTGGATATGGTGTGAGCTAAGGCTCTGAGGTATTTTCAGGGAGACTAAGGCTCTGAGGCATTGTCAGGAGGCTGATACCTCAGCACAGCATTTGGGTGGGCTGCTAGGTCTCCAGAAAGAGTCAGAGGCTGGGGAATGACATGACATGACGCCTCTCCTTCACCTTCCCCCTGCTTAAAAAAAAAAAAAAATACTGGGAATTTGGATCTGGATCTGCTAGGACCCACCTTCAATAGACCAGGGAAGTTTAGACCCTTCAAAAAGGTAAACATCTGACTGACTAACATTGAGATTAGTGTGGAAGGAATGACTGATGAAGAGGCAGGAAGGTCTGGGTAATGTGGAGATTAGTGGGAGCAGAAGGGACTGGAGGGCATGGGGATGGAGGCTGAGCTTCCTCTGAGCATTGGCAACAGGTACAGCCATAGAAAGCAAGCCAGCAGGTCGGAAAGTGGGGGCAGTGGGGGAAGTGAAATCCAAGAGTGTTTAGGTTAAGTCCATAGGCTTCACTTCTCCCTACCTCCTTCCTGCCCTGCTTTTCCTCTCCCCTCCTGATTACATTTCTTTTGTAGACTGATCTCCATTGTTTGACATGAGGAAACTGATATCAGGAGACCCTTTCTCCATCTCTGTGTCTCATTGGGAAAAAGGATCTTGCATCATTTTGATTAAGATGCCATTGGGATGATTATTTTTTATCCTCTTATCCTGGGTGTTCACAATACTTAAAAAACCCCCACAGCCTTACATTTATGTGATGAGTTTTGAGCTCTAGCTGTGAAAATCGGGCCATAACCTGAAAGCCTGAAACAAGAGTGTACCCACGTTGACACCAGCTCCCCCCCCCGCCAACAAAGGCTGGCAGGTCTGCAGCAGAAGGGTGAACAGGCTGGCACAGGCAGAAAGGCGTTTATATGTATCGATGCTGCTGCCATGGACAAAACCCTGTCAGGTGTTGGGAGAGTCAGAAAGAAGGTAAATCAGAAAGGAGAAATCTGGAGGGAGAGACAAACATCAGGGCAGCTTTTATTTGAATGTAGAGGTGCCTTGGGATAGGCTGCTGTTTTGGTCCTGTCCCTGCATGTAGTTGGCCAGTAAGGAGATCTGGAAGGTCAGTGGGTGGCAAAACAGATCTGATACACAAGTGGCTCTACTTCTGTTGTAGTGCTATAGTCACTATCTAGTCCTGGAAGGCCATTCCAGCCAAGGGCTAATCTAAGGGGTCGGTGCTGGCAGAGGCACTTATTTGGAGATGCCGATGTTGCTGAAAGTAAAGGAGTGTTCATACTCTACAATGGGGGTACAGTTGGGGAGCCTGAAAAGGAAATCTGAATGTGTTTCTGAGTGGAAAAGAAGAAACAGAAATAGATGTTGTAAACCAGAGTTCATGGGAATAGAAAGGAAGTTGTTCCAAGAGGTTAAAAATGTATGTTGGGAGACTGGTACAGATGCAGTACTTGAGAGGGATGCTAGTGGGTTGGACTAGGTTGTTGGTTGGTTGGCGATGGTGAAAATGGGGAGAAGTTACATGTTGTAACCCTTAGGTGTGCTGGGAAGGAAACAAGCTTGAGAACCATGTTCTTACGTAGCTCATAACTCTTTTGGATACTAGTGGGCTACTGAGGAGTCAGTGGTACTGAGATTTCTTAAGGAGTGGCGCATGGAATCTATAGTTGTTGTAAATGGGGTACTCTGAGTAGAAGATCCGTATCAGGGAGAACATAACAGGCAGAGCTGTTATAGTTGAGTTCCTTAGCGGTAATGTGGGTAGTTATTCCTCTAGGACCTATTTGATGCATTGTTTGGCCATTGGCCTACAGGAGGTAGGTAGTGATAGTTAGGTAGATAGGATAATAACTGGCCAGAAAGCTTGGAATCTTGCTCTCTAAAAGTGTGACAAAACAGAGCCAAGATTTGAGATTGCATTGTCTGGAAATGCAGGAACTATGTCTGCATTGTTCACAGCACTAGCAGCATTTTAAAGGCCAACTGATCAACTGAACGGGATTGGTAGTTGCAGATGGTGGGTAGGGCTGATGAATGAGATGAAACATGGCATTTTGATCAGGTCTGCTTTCACTGGAAAGGTAATGTGACTGGAGAAACAATGTCGGGGGCAGACCTGAAAGGAAATTCATGGTTTATGGTGTCGAATGTGGTGGCTGGTGAGGATAGCAGGGAGTCCCCAAGCAGGTGCCTTAGGATATACAGGAATTCTGGGATGCAGCTCCAAATTTGTGGTCAGAGTTGGAGAGGCCTTTCTCAGGACCAGAGGCAGTTAGATAGACCAGATAAGCTCCTGGCTTGTGTATGTAATGAGTGGTCTTCTCATAGGAGAGGTATCCAGTCCTGCTTTTTGGTTCATCTGGACAGAGGAAGGTTTTTTTCTGCAGGGCTGAGACAATAGTGTGCTGAGCACTCTGAGGGTAGCTGATGCCCTGGTCTTGACAGTATTCCAAAAGGAAGCAGGCACTGCCATGACAAGAAGACTTTTTGCTAGCTTCCTGACAGAGACGTGCCACTCTATGAAGTTCTTGGATGTGACAGGCCTGTTTTTCTACCCTAGCTCTTGGCAGCAAGGTGGATGAAATGTCGGCAATAAGAGCTAGGGATGGTTAGCAGACTTAGAGGGCTTGACTCGGGTGCTTAAAGTGGGCCAAGTAAGGGTTTGCTCTGCGAGGGGAGCTGAGAGCCTTTGGCTCTGATTCTCACTTGGTCAGTACCTCAGCGATAAGGAGTTAGTCACGTAGATGTTCTAGACTACACCTTTGCTGTTTAAATTGTGGTCTGAGAACCGGCAGCATCCTTATCACCTGGGAGCTTGTTAGAAATGCACAATGTCAGGCAGGCCCTGCTCCGGAGCTGAAATAGAATCTGCAGTCTGACACCTTCCTCAGGTCATTTGAAGTCTGAGAAACACTGCTGTAGTCTGGACCAGCGGTTCTCAAACTTCAAACTTCAGCAAGCATCAGAGTCACCTGGAGGGCAGTTAAAACCAAGGCTGCTGGCCCCATCCCCAGGGCTTCTGATTCTGAAAGGCTAGGGTGGAGGCCAGAAATTTGCATTTCTAATAAATTTTCAAGTGATGGGACTGTGATTTGACAACAGTTGACCCTCTTAGCTTTCTCATCTGTAAAACTGCTTACAGAGATGTGGGATCATATGGGACAATGTGTGAGAAATGTGTTCAGTGCATTGTGTGGGGGGTATCAGTCTGTGTATTGCTTGCTTACTCGTCAGTGAATTTTAAAAAATCTATTGTCATGCCAGCACAACTGTTTACCTTCCTGGCTGCTGGCTGTCACTTGTGGGCAGAGAACAGGGAATCTATGAACCACCCCACGGGCATGCAGTATTCTGTGAAGAGATCAGCAGTCCCTGGGGCTATGGATGGGGATTACCGAGTAAGGCCTCCTGTAGCCCAGCCACCTTCCAGAACTCTCAGTCTGCCTGAGTGGGCCTGGTCCTGTCTTGATCACTTGTTACCGCAATTTCTTCATCCCCCGCTAGTGTATCTTAAGGCAATATTTGGATTGGTTTGAAAAATGGTCTTTGTCTAACTAAGTCTCTAATTCATCTTGTGATCCTGAGCAAGACACATGCCTTTCCTTCACTTCGTTGGGTGACTGATCAAACAGGCTTTGGCTGCGTGTGCCCAAGTCTCAGAATGTGGACTCTGGACCTTCAAAGTGAGGGGAGCTGAGGTAGACGCTGTTCTGATGAGAATCAGTAGAGCATAGTGTTTAAAATTAAAAGCATGGACTCTAAAACTGGACTGTCTGGATTTGATTTTTTTTTTTTTTTTTTTTTTTTTTTTGAGACGGAGTCTCGCTGTCACCCAGGCTGGAGTACAGTGGCTGGATCTCAGCTCACTACAAGCTCCGCCTCCCGGGTTTATGCCATTCTCCTGCCTCAGCCTCCCGAGTAGCTGGGACTACAGGCGCTGCCACCTCGCCCGGCTAGTTTTTTGTATTTTTTAGTAGAGACGGGGTTTCACCGTGTTAGCCAGGATGGTCTGGAGCTCCTGACCTCGTGATCTGCCCATCTCGGCCTCCCAAAGTGCTGGGATTACAGGCTTGAGCCACCGCGCCCGGCTGGATTTGAGTCTTGACTACCTACTGGTAGTATGACCTTGGGCAAGTTACTTGTACTCTTTTATGTCTCAGTTGCCTTATTGGCAAAGTGGGGTAAATAATAGCACCAATCTTACAGGACTGATGGAGGATAAACTGAGTTAAACATATTAAATGCTCAAAACAGTGTTCGATATGTAATGGCTTATAGGTATTAGCTCTTTTTTTTTTTGAGACGGAGTCTTGCTCTGTCGCCCGGGCTGGAGTGCAGTGGCTGGATCTCAGCTCACTGCAAGCTCCGCCTCCCGGGTTTACACCATTCTCCTGCCTCGGCCTCCGGAGTAGCTGGGACTACAGGCGCCCGCCACCTCGCCCGGCTAGTTTTTTTTTTGTATTTTTAGTAGAGACGGGGTTTTACCATGTTAGCCAGGATGGTCTCGATCTCCGGACCTCGTGATCCGCCCGTCTCAGCCTCCCAAAGTGCTGGGATTACAGGCTTGAGCCACCGCGCCCGGCTGGTATTAGCTCTTATTCGTAGAATTAGTACTAGTATTATTCTGATCCACATCCTCATTGTAAGCTGTTGGGATACAGCAGGTGACTGGGAGGCAGGCCCTGCTTCTCTGGGAAACACAGAGAAATCGGGCCCTCTTATCAACATAGTGATAGAGCCAGGGTACTATCCAGAGAGATTTTTTGGGCTTGGCACCCTTGCACTTCTAGGCCCTTAGTGATGCCTCCAGGGGACCTCTCTAGCACATAACCTGAGATTTGTTTAAACTAATTTCATGACAAATGTGTGTATACAGGTAGCTACAAAGAAATCATTTGGTTGTTGGTGCCCTGAAGGGTCGGCTTCCCAGAGGCCACTAATATCTGAAGTTATTTACAATTGAGTATGTAAAAATGTTTGAACTGTGGCTGTTTCTGAGTCATGTGCATACAGAGGTAGACACAGGTGTGCACACCTCAGGTGAGGATGTGGTTTCTAAGACTTGATCTCCTTCATTTATTGGTATTGTGTTGTTTGAAAAATTCAGATTTTCATAAAGGTAAATTATAATTCACTCTGCGCCCATACCTTCCTCGAATAAAGAATAGCAGTGTCTATTTTCAGCTTCTTTTCTATATTTTAATTGCTTTGGGGTCTATGGAGATGGGGAGGGGGGACATGTAGGTGAAAAATCAGGCTTTTAAAGCTCCGATTTTTTACCCTTCCTTGTCCTGAAACTTCGAGCATCAGCTCTCATCTGTCAAAGTGTAAATCAGCAATTAAAACCCAAACAGCCAAATGCCAAAGATGACCCGAAGCACAAAGCAACTGACAAACAAGTCCGGACAAATCGACGGGTAATTTATAAGCTTTGCCCTAAAATCTAATTATTTGGCAATTCGAATTTGCAGCCAGCCAGGGCTTGGCAATAAATTTAACCCGCCATAAATTATTTAGGAGCAGACTGTGGTGTAAATCAAAACCACGAGTGTTTGTTTAAGAAATAAGCTCCTTGTGCATAAAATGTCTTTTTTTTTTTTTTTTCCAAGGGAGAAACTGTTATTGCAAACCGTACCCCATTGCCCAGTGTAGCCCTCACTTCTCCCATCCAACTTCCCCTCTTCCCTGTGGCCGGGAGGCTCCTTGATCCTTGGAGAAAGGGCCCATCTTTGCATGAGACTTTTATCCAAAACTAAATATTTGGGTAGAACCGACATCTTTGTCAGGGACTGCATTTTCTACCTTGTGTTATGTGTTGCTTTTAGATTTTATCAAACCTTTCCATGCAGGGACACACACTTTTTGGAATTTTCTTCCGAGGGTTGAAGGAATAGATTAGTTGTTATGAAGGAAAACCAGTTCCTTCTTCCTAGGTTGAGAGGGGGAAGCCATGAAAAATGATCTGCTCATTCTCTTATTTCAGATAGGACATAGAAACATCAGCTCAGGCAGAGGAGAATCTATGCCTAGGGAAAAAGGGCTAGAATGCTACTCTATTAAACCCTCTGGGCTGGGCGCAGTGGCTGTGGCCTCTAATCCCAGCACTTTGGGAGGCCAAGGTGGACAGATCTCTTGAGGCCAGGAGTTCGAGACCCACCTGGCCAACATGGCAAAACCCCGTCTTTAGTAAAAACACAAAAATTATCTGGGTGTGGTAATCCCAGCTACTTGGGAGGCTGAGGCATGAGAATCACTTGAACCTGGGGGGCGGAGGTTGCAGTGAGCCGAGATCGTGCCACCGTAGTCCAGCCTGAGTGACAGAGCGAAACCCTGTCTCAAAAACAAACAAACAAACAAAAACCAGAATTTATAAACCCTCTGTCCCATTTTTACGAATTCCAACAGTCTAACCTAAGTCCCTTCTACTTAAATCCTTTTGTTGTTGTTCTGTCTTCAAATGTATTTGTATTGCTGCAGACACTGTAGTTGAAGGGAGTTTGAATATCCCGAAGGCAACTTACACATTTATTTCTTGTAATCTACTGATTGTGGGTGTGAAATTTCATTTGAAATGCTGTTGCCATTGTGTCCTCCGTTTATGAAGGAAATCATTGGGGGTTCCTAGCTGAGCAATTAGAGAACAGCTAGGGGCTGGGCGCGGTGGCTCAAGCCTGTAACCCCAGCACTTTGGAAGGCTGAGGCAGGCGGATCATGAGGTCAGGAGTTTGAGACCAGCCTGGCCAATATGGTGAAACTCTGTCTCTACTAAAAATACAGAAATAGCCAGGCGTAGTGGCGGGTGCCTGTAATCCTAGCTACTCGGGAGGCTGAGGCAGGAGAATTGCTTGAACCTGGGAAGTGTAGGTTGCATTGAGCTGGAGATTGTGCCATTGCACTCCAGCCTGAGTGACAGAATGAGACTCTGACTCAAAAAAAAAAAAAAAAAAAAAGCAAGCTAGGTTTGAAATACCTGCTCCAACCCATTTTACAAGGTAGATGAATGCTTGTTTGGTGCTTCTTTTTTATTTCTGTCTTCTCTCCCCTCAACAATATTGAGGGAGACAGTAGGTACAATAGATTTGGAACCTTGGATATTTGAAAAATCCCAATTCTGAGGCTTTTGTTCTTAGCTGTTAAGTTATGGCCAGTTTTCACCCACCGTTGGCAGACAGCCCAGTGCTATAGGTAGTTTGTGAATGGTGTTTCAGTGTTAGCATTGAAAGTCCATGTTGGCCAGGCGTGGTGGCCCACGCTTGTAATCCCAGCACTTTGGGAGGCCGAGGCGGGTGGATCATGAGGTCAGGAAATCGAGACTATCCTGGCTAACATGGTGAAACCCCGTCTCTACTAAATATACAAAAAATTAGCTGGGTGTGGTGGCGGGCGCCTGTAGTCCCAGCTGCTCGGGAGGATGAGGCAGGAGAATGGCGTGAACCCAGGAGGCAGAGCTTGCAGTGAGCCAAGGTCGTGCCACTGCACTCTAGCCTGGGCGACAGAGCGAGACTCCATCTCAAAAAAAAAGAAGAGTCCATGTTGCAGGAAACCCTTGGTCCTGATCAACAAGATGGTTGATTACCCTAGGTAAGACTGGGATTTGGTGGTTTGTAATAGTTGAGGGAGGAAACCACTTAGAGATGAGAGTAGATCTAATAGAAAGTGCTTTGAACTGTTAAATGTCTGGGTTTGAATCCTGGCTGTACCACTGACCATCTTTGACATCTTAGGCAGATCATTTCCCTTCTCTGATTCTGCGGAGAGTTTTGTGTCTTCTGGTACAGCCAGGCCCTTGGCTTGTATCCTCCACTTAGCAGCCCTTTCATATGTTTACCCAACAAAAGTTGAGAGAGTGAAGCCGGTATGCCAGCATAGGAATTAGGTGCTAGAGATCACACTGAAGGCACATGGTTCCTGCCTTCCCTGTGCCATCTGTGTTACTGCAGCCATGGTGGGGTCTTTTCAGTAGCAAACCTCTAGAATTTTTCTGCCTGGATAGTCCACATTCATTGCTCTTAAAATTTGAGAGCAGACTCTGTTTCTAGGAGATAGTAGACTTGAGTTCTCTATAGGATAACCTTTTAGACTAAGAGAACCAGATCTTTCTTGACCCTTCAGATGTTGAAAGCTGCTAATCCTACTCAGTTTTTAAGTCTCGTTCTCATTTTCCCCTTTAGGAGTTCCAGCTCTGTCCCTCACAAGCAGCGTAAGTGTGAGCAAGTGAATTAACATCTTTGGGCCTTAGTTTATTTGTGAAATAGGGATGACTATGATTCCCACCTCATGAGTTAGGATTAAATGAGATCATTCCTCTTAGCACAGTATCTGCCGTGTAGTATACAATAAATGGAATAAAATGATTGCATTTTCCACATGTCTTGGAGAGCACTGGAGGCCAGCTCCTCTCCACCCATTGCCCAGACTTGAGCATCTCAGAGAAAGAAGCCACCTTTCATTGTATTCATCTCTATGTCTACAGCCAGCCCCTGCCTGGTGAATAGTAGATGCTTAATAGTATTGATTTATGACCTGAAGATGGTGATGGTGATGATGATGTAACCTATCTCCTAGGATTAAGGAAGGTAAAATAAGAAAATGTATGTGAAACTATGCTTTTGTAAATGGAAAAACATAACACCGTGTATGTCCCTCCACTAAGTTATTTATCACGGTGTACTATTCTTTATTTGTTTGCCTGTCTTTTCTACTCATAGTCCATGCACTTCTCCAAAGTGGAGACTGCATCTTACCTCTAGTCCTGCTCCAGCCCCTGTCTGATAGCCTACACAAAGTAGGCACTCAGGTAGTTTAATTAAATGCAAATGGCATACAAAGGCAAAGAACTGTGAAGCTCTTATTAGGATAGGGAAAGAGGGCTGGTAAATATGACTGGTCCTTCCTTCCTTCCTGGTGCTACTTTTACACAAAACTGTTTCTGAAATGAACCTTCCTAGGGGAGTGATGAAATTGGCTGAGAGAAAAGGTGAGGGTCAGGAATAACAGTTTCATTACCTGAGCAACTGGACATAGTGGCTGGCACTTGGGCACATTGTCACAAATCTTTGTGTTGGGATTAATGCCAGTAACTTGTAGCGTTGGGGTTCCATCTCTGATCATTATCAGCTAAAAATCGTCAAAATGTTTGTCATGCTCCAGGTGCCCTGGCTGCAGAGTTGTGCCAACTTGATGCAGATTGGGGCACCTCTCCCACTACTGGGCTGTTTGGGCCAGTATTTTAAGGTTCTGGAAAGTATGGAAGTACTGGCTGGGCAACATGGGAAGGTAAGAAGTGCCTCAGTGAGGTCCTTGCTGCTGTAACTTCTCAGAGGGTCTTTTCTCAGAAGCTTCTCTTTTGCATCCTCAGTGGCTCAAGTGAATATGCCATTGTGCAGGCTCATTGTCACAACAGCTCCTCATGTTGTGGAGAAAGGGCCCCTGCAAAGTCACATTTTGAGACTGGCCCTTGAAACCGCCTCTTCTTGGTCTTGGGAAGAAGGCTTGGCTGATGAGCTAGCATTATCAGAGATATGTTTATAATAGGCTAAATTTGATGTGTCCTGGGCCTTGAGTCTAGGCACCCTGGGAATTTCAGGGACCTACCCTCTTCCTTTTTTTTTTTTTTTTTTTTTTTTTTTTTCCATGGATGCGAGTCTGGCTTGTTCTTCCTCTCCGGGAGCATGGCACTGAGTCTCAGCGCTTAGTTGGCCCCATTTCCCTCTGGGTAAGGAAGCGAACATCAGGAAAGTCTGAATATTGAGCTGCAGTATTTGCTGTTATTTGCTGCAATGGGGAAACCCAAAGGCCAAGTTTCCAGAGAGTCTGCTGGGGATGCTGACTTGGTGCTGGTCAGAGTGGAAGCTGAAACACGTAGTATTTTATAATAAATACTAATGAAATCCTAGATCTATAATAGCATTTCGGATATCTAAAACAAACCATGTGCTTGTAAAAAAGTGGAAAGAGATCAACTTTAAGCCATAAATTCTTGGTAATAGAGGGTTTTTTTCTATTTATGTTTGATAGATATTTTTATTTCCAGAGGAATGTCAACTCCTAATTTCATAATGTATCATGGGCTTAAGAAAATTGAATTTAATAAAAAGCCAAAGATGAATGGCATCCTTAAAGGTCCCAACACTTGTCTTTATTAGCAGGACAAACTGTAGGTCTCCAAACACTGCTGCTCTCCAAATGAAAGTTTAAATGAAAAGTACAGTTGTGTCACAGGTTAAATTTCATTGTGGGCCCAGCTAACATTGTTAGTGAGGAGCTGGCTGTATTTGTTTCCTTAGACACCAGGGCAGCCAAACTCACCAGGCTATAGAGCTCTTTCTGTTGAGGAAGTGTTTCTTCTACTTAGGGGGAGAGGAAGGGCACATCAGAAAAATCAGGAGTCAGATGAGCCTGACTCATGGGCCACACCTCAGAGTTGGCTCTTGGAAATCCTGGTTACCTGATTTTTTGCAGGGGGACCAATGTGTACTTTTTTGGTGTGTGTTCAATTTTGTTATTCAGTTCCAAACCCCCGTTTACTCTGTATGTAATGCTTCATGGGGAACAGAAGGTCCAGGGAATTGGGAAATGAGTGTTCCCCTCTCTTCACCTTGAGAGGAGAGGTATCACCTGGTCTAAGCAGCAGCCTGGGCCTCCCTTCTCTCCCCTCTGCCTCAGCCTTGCAGCCATTTTGCCCTTTCTGTCTCTGGGAGTAAGATCCTGTCAGCTTCCCCATCTTTGGAGATCAGCCCACCGAGGCAAGGCAACCAGAATCTTTGAATCTCTCTAGCATGAAATCTGACTTGATTTGGTTTTCGGTCCTGCTGTTATGTGTTGGATTGAAATAGATGCTTTAAAAACAAGCCCAATATTAGTGGGTAGGTTTTGCGGGGAGGATACCTGACTTTCCTGGGACATCAAGGAGATTGACCATTTCTCCTTGTGTTTTCCCAGCCATTCATTTCCTAAGTGCAGTCAGGTGTCATCTGTTTCGTGTTGCTTCTCCAGGCTGTCTCTGGAGAGAATCAGTTTACCTCGATTTTAATGATACTGGAAAGGTCTTCTCCAGAATGAAGGACCCGGGGAAGGGGTGCTGCTGGAGCTATTGGGGCCACTGAATGGGCAGAGCCCCCTTTCTTTCTCTCTGCCGTGGAGGCCCTTTCCACATGCTAATTTTTCTCAGAGAATTTTGCTTTTTTTTTTTTTTTTTTTATTATTTCCTATTTGTCTCTTCCAGATGTTTTCAGGGCAGTTTTTTTGTGTGTGTTGTAAACTAATTCCATTCATGTTTTAAAAATTTATGAAAGCGCTAATAAAAATGTCAAAGTGGTAAAAATGTTAGCTTTTCCTTTGCTTTGATTAAATTTTGCAAACTGTTTTTGAATATTAAAAAGCAATAATTTTTTTTATTCTCTCTCCTTGCTTTCCCTCTTCTCTCTGGTACGCATGTGCTCTCTCCTGCCCTCTCCCCCCTCTGGTGCGTTCCTCCCTTCCCAGGAGCGATGTATGAGGCGTGCTGCACAGCCAGCGTTCTGCAAGCCTGTTTGCACACCAGGACCTTGGTGCTGTGCATCTCTATTAAATAGCGGAGACAAATTAATCTTAGAGACTCCAAACAAATTGTCACTCCTCCTCCTTCTCTTCCATTATGTTTCAGTGGACTGGGAAGGGCTGGCTAAGCAATTGGGCTGGCGGTATAGGGGGAGTGTGTACTGCCTGAAAGAAAGGTGGGAGGCGCTAGCTCCTGTTACTGTTACTCACTTTTCTCCTCCTCTTTGGGATCCCCTTTGGCTTTTTTATCTTTTTAAAAAATTAAGAACTAATGAAGAAACTTACCAGCTTGGTTCAAACTTCATACAAGGAAATCTACGCATTGGTCTGATGGCTGGTTGTCTATATGGCAGGAGATCAGACCCATTTCAGGACAGGGACCTGGGCAAGAGAAAGAAGGGGGTATTCTTAGGGGCTTCTCTCTGCTAGAGAACCAGTTGGAGAAACTGGGGCAGATGGCACCACTGTCTTCCTTCCCATTTCCAGAAACAATGGGGTTGAGGGCTGTGTCCAGTCCCTGGAACTTATGAGGATATTGGCAGTGGGAGGGTTAGGATTGTAACTGCTGGTGCCGTCTCACTCAATCTTGGGTTTGGCCTGGCAGGAGCTAATGAACCCAAAACACTCATTTTTTGTTGACTTGGAGCTACTGTTGGAAACCGTCAATTACAATAACTTATTTTTCCTTTTCTGTATCTTTGGCACTCCAGGAAATCATCGAGTTCCCCATCCTGAAGCTAAATGGCCGGACCATGGAGATTGAGTCTACCTTTCACATGTATGTCCAGCCTGTAGTCCATCCACAGCTTACCCCATTCTGTACAGAGGTAAGAGCCCTAGAAGTGGGCAGCAAGGGCTGCTGGGAGGGGAATTTTGGAATCCTTGGTGTTCTATATAGGCCACTTAGAGAAAGCATAGGGATTATCAGTGCTTAAGGCAAGTGCACACTGGACCCAGCAGTTAGGTTTTATAAAGTCTGATGTTCCACGCAGGTCACTGTTGTTACTGGGGACCCAGGGAGAGCAGTGGCTTAGTCTACCCCTGCTTCCCCAGCATCCCTTCCTGGTGACCGGCACTTGGAGACCAGGAGCAGAATGGCACTTCTGGGGTTCAAGTTCTTTCCAGTTCAGTTTCCCTTAGAGCCCCTGCGCAAGAGGTAAAGATTTCAGCCACTTGGAAGGCAGGGTTATGTTCAGGCCTTCTTAGCTTTCTGGCATTGTTACTCTGTCCTCCTGTAAAGTGGCCCTGTGTGAAGCATAGGTTGTTTGTCGGAGGTACATTCTGTCACCGAGGGAAGAGAAGAGTGGTCTGAGTGAAGCATGAAGCCTGACTGGCCAAGGCTGAAATCTCCTTATCCTAGGCAGGTACTGTACTTGGCCTCCTTGTCAACAGGTAGGTATTGATCCCATTTTACAGGTTGTGAAACTGGGCCTAACTGAGATTTTGATGCTTGCTGTAGGCTCAAAAGAGCCATTGGCAGAGGGGAGGAGCCCCTGCAAGTTCTAACTCCCAGAACTGTGTGAAGCCTTCTGTGGCTACTTTTCCCTGTGACATGTCATGTAATGCACTCAATGGTGGCCAACAGGCTGTGGTGCAATCGGGTTAAGAATGTGTGGTAGCAGGGATGATGAGAATCTTTCAAGAGTCTGGGGCTGAGGTACATTAGAGACTTTGTGCCTTCATTTAGACACCTATCTGCTACATGTGAATGAAACAGGTGGAAAGGGGTTCTTGAGTTATCCCAAAAAATCTCCTTGGTGAGAAAGCTGGGAACAAGCCTGTCTGACCCTGGTAGGCCCTGAGGCTGACTTAGCCCAGATATGAGGCCTTGAAATTGCTCTGAATTCGATGCCAGTGTTTGCCATCTGACCCAGGTGGGGCTTTTGCTGCAGGCATCCATCTGCCAAGGTGCCTAGCCTCTTAAGCCTTTTGTTACTCCAACTAATGATGTTGCGTTCTGGTTCTCTCCTTCCTCTACTGGGTTTTCCCCTTTCCCCGGATTTACCTATACCACCAGGGGGCGCTAATCTGACTTTTCTGCCCCATTTGAAAAATCACCATTTTAATGATGATGAAAATCCCGTTGCTTATGGGAAGGGAAGGAAAGACTTCCTTTAAGCCAGCCAGTTCCCTGATCCCTCCACTGGCCTGAAAGGCTAATGTCCTCTTGTCCTTATATAGATAAGCAGGCCCAAATTTTGGTAAGTTTGCTACCTGTTTAGGAATGGAGCAGAATTCTGCTGGAGCTGGACCCTGGGCAGGAGTGGATGCTTGAGAGTATAGGAAGAAGAGGGACTTCTTTTAGAGTGAGGCTGCTGCTGCTACTTTTTGTGGGGATGGGAGGAGGGATTGTGAGGCTATGATGAACAGTTTTTTCTTTCTAGAAAGCTTCACCCAAGGACGCACGTACGTAATTTGGAGGGGAGTAGGAGTGGTGGTTGGGATCCTTATTATGAAGCCTGTTCTAAAAGTGAAAATGTGGTTGTTCTGTAGGCACCGGGTCTGCCATTTTGTCTCAGGTTTCCAGAGCTCAAAACTCGCCATGATCTTGTCCATCCTTTTTTGACCAGCCTCATATCTCTCTGCTTCTTCTCCCACCTAGCTCCCCTCACCCAGAGGTTGCCCTCTTACAGTCTGTCTTTTCACATGATGGTCCTTCTGCCTGCACAGAGTTCCCACTCTCCCCGCCAACTCCTGCTTGACCTCCAGGACTCTGCTTAGGGTCACCTTCCCTGATCCTCAGATTGAGTTGTGCTTATTCCAACATAGAACTGATGATCAGATACTTTATACTATAATTATTTATCTGTCTCTTCACTAGACTATAAGTTCTTTGAGGGAAGAAACTAGACCTGATCTGTCTCCATACCGTCATTAGGGTCTGCTACCAAGTAGACACTTGATAGGTGTCCCTTGAATGAATATTGTCAAGGAGTTATTTTCTGTCTCTCCCAAAAACAACTGTACTGCTAACTTGTTATTTGGAGTAAGTGAAGTCTTATTTGGAAAACCTCAGATCACACAAATTTTGCCCTGTCTCCATACCAGATGGAATTGTATCTCCAAGAGGCATAGACACAGGATGGGGGCTGTCATTCTGAGACCTCATCCAATCTGGCAGTTGGTGCCTTTTGGGGGAGGGATGGAGGTCATTCCAACCAGACGAAATCTCATTAGTAAGTGTGAGGAACAACCCCAAACCTCCAGATTATACTTAAGTAGTTCCTCTGGTAGGATTTTCTCTCTTGTGCACAAGAAGTTCTTAACCCCAGCATATGTGTGTGTGTGTGTGTGTGCGCACATGCACATGCATATGACACGTGCACACACATGGGCACATGCTTGTGTGGGGAGAGAAGCAGGCTCAGTGCTGGACAGTAGGAAGAAGGATTCCACTTTGAACAAGTCTCTAGCACACACAGAGAGACTCTTACTTTTACTGCTTTATATTAGGAATGTGTTAGTACCCTTCTTGAGGTCCCTTCTTAGTTTCAGTTGAGAGTCGGCCTGGAGACATAGTTCTGACAGAGATAGGATGGGATGTGTTTCATTCCTTCCCGAGCCCTTTCCCTGTGACCTCTGGAATCTGCTCCAGCTCATCAAGTCGCTGTCTCTAGTAGCTGGGCTGCTGCACAGTCCCTAACCATGTCTTCTTTTTGTTGTTGTTATCATGAAAAAAACTAGAGAAATACTCATTTTGCTAAATGCCAGTAAAGGGCTTTGTCTTGCACCTGTACTTATAAAGGGTGAGATTTATTGGTCTCTTTGTCTGAGGAGAAAGAGTGGGTCTGATTATCAGATTGCACACCAGAGACAAGTGCTTATGTAATCAACAAACTGTCTTGGTGTCAGAATACGATTGTGTTGGAGATAAACTGTGAAAGGAGAAAGTGCTGGATGCTGACATGGTATTGGCACTGAGTTTCCTGGGCTGCTTCCTGTAGTTGCTAGTGTTTATGATGAAGCCAGCTCATTCCTGGACAAAGCCCTTGTGAGGGTAGGGGATCTCAGTAACCAGCCATGTTATCAGTCAGAGTCAAAAGCCCCTTGCCTTGTGGTTTCTGAGTCTGGAGAAGTGGGAGTTAATCTGTAATCCCTCAGTGAAAGGAGCCACAGAGCACACATTAATTCTTCCTCTCACCTCTCCTGCTTTAAGTGGCTAAGGTCTCTGAGCTCTCTTTAGCCTGTGAATCCTGGTTCTCAGCTTAATAATACTTGGCTTTGCTCTAGTACCTTCCGTTGTGAGGAGTGAAAGCTTTTTACAAACATGTATTAACCCAAATGGGACTGTGCTTAAACTGTGACATGAAGGATTTAAGTTAGGCCTAAGATAGAACTTCCCAGTATTAATTTGACAGAATTGTCCCGTTACCTCATAGCATCCTGTATAAGCCTTACAGGTGTCTTATCAGGTAGAGGAACTAATTTTTACTAAAAAAAAAAAAAAAAAAAGAGATGGGGTCTCTCTATGTTGCCTAGGCTGGTCTCAAATTCATGGGCTCAAGCAGTCCTCCTGCCTTAGCCTCCCAAAGGGCTGGGATTGCCCGCCGAGCCACCACGCCCAGCCCAGAACTAACTTTAATTTCATCCCTTCTTTGTCCAGTGCCTTGGCAGAGCTGATACGGGGTGGTCCATCCTTGGAGGGATTAATACAGGGGCCTGAGGCCTTCCCTGAGAAGGCTTTGTCTAGCTGAGCCAACTGCTCAACCCCTGTGTCTCTGGGGGCTAAATGCAAATCCTTGAGGAACTCAGCTGTGAGCCGTGCTTTTCTGGGCCACAAATGAAAATGGCTGTTGTCTGGGCAGCATAGCGAGAGAAGGAGCTTACCTCACTAGGCTCTTCCCAGGCTGATGATTCTAGGATCACTGAGCACTGGAGTGGAGTTTGTGAAAGCCTCAGGATGCTGGAGCTCCGTTTCCCCAGCTCCTGGTGGGAGAGTTGGGCTTAGTCTGCAGTGAGGCATCCTGCAGCAGAACCCCGGAGCAGCACTCTGGTTTTCCATTTTGGTGTAGTGATTTTCTTTTCTTTTTTTTTGAGATGGAGTCTTGCTCTGTCGCCCAGGCTGGAGTGCAGTGGCTGGATCTCGGCTCACTGCAAGCTCCGCCTCCCGGGTTTACGCCATTCTCCTGCCTCAGCCTCCCGAGTAGCTGGGACTACAGGCACCTGCCACCTCGCCCGGCTAGTTTTTTTGTATTTTTTAGTAGAGATGGGGTTTCACCGTTTTAGCCGGCATGGTCTCGATCTCCTGACCTCGTGATCCGCCCGCCTCGGCCTCCCAAAGTGCTGGGATTACAGGCTTGAGCCACCGCGCCCGGCGGTGTAGTGATTTTCTTGCCCCACATCAGTGATTTTCCTGGGGCCCAGGGCAGGGGCTTATGGGGTACACAGGTGCTGACCTAAGCCTTATCTCCAGGGAGGGAGGGCTCTTGGCAAGGGTGCATTGCTTTCCTGTGTGAGTGAGACTTTCTTGAAGCCCTTGGCGTTCAGCTCATTTGAGAGACTCGGTGGGAGCCAAGAGAAGAAGTGGACCTTACCTTGCCCCCTGAAACTCAGACCAGACACAAGACTAACATTTGGACCCTGGAGCTTCCTAAGAAATGAGAGTGACTATGGTCCGCCTTTTCCAGGATGTTTCTGATCTTGAGCCTCAGCTCTAGGCTTGAAGGTGTGTCTAAGCCCTAGGCTTAACAGGAGAGAAGCTGGACCAGAACGGGCAGCGGTGGGCCTGTGGGTGTCTGTCACTAATCTGGGGTTGGTAATAAGCCTCCTCCTGACTCTCTTTGGCCCCTTCATGACTGAGGCAAAACAGGGTATCTGCGTACTCAGTTTGTGGCTCTGGAAGGTGTACAGGCTCTGGGTACTAGTTGGGGCTGGGCGTAGGAGGGGCTGCGGAGAATGCGTATTCCATGAGGGCAGAGTTTTTACATTTTTCTTCACTGCCGGATCCCTAGTTCCTGTAATATGGCCCAGCCCGCAGCAGACTTTCTATGAATAGTTATTGACTAAATAAAAGGAGGAGTCCTTTGTACTCCAAGATTGAAGCTGCTGACCTAGGGCACTTCCCCACCCCCAGCCCCCCAGCCCTTAGTGGACCATCTTTTCTTCTCTTTGACTCAGGCCCTCCCTCTGCTGGGCAGTTCTTTGGTCTTCCAAGCAAGGAAAGGGTGTGGAAGTGCCAGCCGGGTGGGCATGCTGTGGGTTAAAGCTTTGCGAAGCAACAGTGTAGTTAATCTTTCTAATTTATTTTCCTTTTAGACCATGGGAAGTCTGTAGGCAGCAGCTGTTACCCAATTAAAATACAGATTAATATAAAAACAGTTTCTGGAATATAAAATAGAGTGGCTGTGTCCTTACACTTCCTTAAAATACCACCTAATAATGACTTGATGAACTACAGAAACCTACCTAGAGGAGCTCAGCGTTTTTAAAATGAAAATTTCTCCCTAAAAGGTGTATATTACCATTCCATGTAAGTCACCATGAGAAAATAACCTTCCCACTTAGAGCCAGCGATTTCTGTGCGTTGGGTATTTGGTATTCGTTAAGTATAATTATAGTTTAATTGGAGTTTAATCTCCCCCCCCAACACACTTTAAAAAAAAGAAGTTTCCAAGCAAGTCTGAGATACTGCTCTTTCTGAAAGTAGCCAGGGACATGCCGGGGGTGGTGGTTTCCAGTTGGTGTCCAGGACATGGGGGCCTTATGCCCTCAGATCCTTGTAGGCAGTCTATCCTCAGTCTGTGCCTGAGGGATATTTTTACTTTAAACCAAACCACAACAAAGCAAAACAACAAGCTTGTTTGAACCCAGGCATGACCTAGGTGGAGCATAGGCCTGAGTCAGAAATTCTCTAGGTCATAGTCTGAACATTAGGCCTTTTTGTCTTAGTTTCCCCATCAGTTAAAGGTGACTCTGTCTCTTGCTTGGCTAGTTCATATCGATGACCCTCGTATGCAGGGTGAAGGATAGGAGCCTGTGGGACTTCATAGATGTTAGGGAAGGTGTTAGGGAGAGTGTGGCAGGGGGCAGTGCTGGATATCGAGGCTCAGAGAAGGGGTGGACTTGAAGCCAAGTGTGCCTGTCCTGTGTGAGAACTCTCCAAGTTTTACAGGACCTTCTGTGAAGCTAGGAGCTGAATTTACTTGAGACTATAATTGTGGGAAGTTATTGAGCCTATTGAATACAGAAGACATGTAACATCAATTTGTTTGCAAGCTGAAAGCTGAAATAGGTGTGAGAACATGTCTTGTGGTCAGTGTGTGTATGTGTACACCTATCTCAGGGCAGGATTTTATGGGAGAAGCTCACATTGTGTCCTGGGTCCTGGGTCTTCCCAAGTCTTCTAGTTGGGCTGTGAACCTAAAGCAGTGCCAGATCAGAGCCCTTTACAGCAGAAGGAGAAAAACAGAAAGGAAAGGGTTCTGTTCAACCTTGAGTGCCTTCACCCTGGTTATCTACCCATCAGTTATTTCTCTTTCCTTTCAGCTCACCGGGATTATTCAAGCCATGGTGGATGGTCAGCCAAGCCTGCAGCAAGTGCTGGAGGTAGGTTGAGTGACCTTTAATTCCTGACCTCTGACCCCTTCCTGCTGCCTTTCTCTCCCTCCCCTCCTGAGAATGTAGCTGTGTAATTTGACTATGATTATGGCTTGATTAGAATAACATTTGCTGTCACATCAGTGACATGCTGTTGAGAGTATTGAACCATTGATCTGTCATCTCCAGCTGTTCCCGTCAGGGTTTCTGACAAGATGTCCCAGTGCTGCCAGGAGTTGGGCAGAGGGGCCCCCACCCCTTCCTGGCCTATGGCCCTGTGCTGGCTGGCTCTGGGGTAACCTGTGTTGGGTGTGCTGGGGAGTAGGGGAGCTGAGCTTGGTACTGTGGGACTAGCCCCAGGGACTGGAGGTGTTTTTGTTTAGCTTTAGTGTTGGCTTCTTGTGGCATGTGAGCACTTCATTAACTCACCCAGAACTCCCCATCGATGGCTTTTGTTTGCTGAGAGCTCCTCCAGGAGCTGTGGCTGGGCCCGCCTGCCCCACTGCAGCTTGCCGCTGGATGCTTTGTGCCTGGCGGGTGCAGAGGCTGCACTGGGTAATGATTCCTAATCAGAATAATTACAACAATTGCCTATGTGAGGGAAATCAAATTAAAGACTTTAAAACCCTTGGCAGAGACCACGCTTCCAGGATGTTCTCCTCGGGGAGCTAGAAAAGGTTAAGATGCTGTTTCTTGCGCTGTAGCCTGAGGGAATAAGGAAGGGCAGTGCTTGGTCTTAGCTTGTCTCCCACCCTCCTCTGGCCTAGAGGTTTTCACAAGGGGAGAAGGTCCCCCTTCCATGTCTTTCTCTATGGGCAGCGGCGGGGGCGGGGGAGAAGAGAAAAAGCCTGTGGATCTCATTAGGTGCTTTATTTATTTTTTAAGACCAATAAAGCCAAAGCTCAGACCTTAATCAAAGCGTAGGAGAAAGCAGAATATCTGCAGGAATAGCAGGGCACATCTACACTGGAGGTGTGCAGCCTAGAGGAAGTAGTGTGGTGGCAGGGAGCAGGGCAAGATATCTTTTTTTTAGCCAGGAAATCCTGTCCCATGCAGGAGAGAGATGCAGATTGAATTTCGTGGGGCCCCCCCAAGGATGGAACCAGGGTCAGAGAGGCAAGTTTAGGCTCACCTCAGTGGCAGAGGGTATTTCCTGTCCCTGGGAGTATGGGAACCCAGGCTGTGACCTGTCTGGTTGGGGGTCAGAGTTTGGGCACCTGCAGTAGATTGGGAGAAGATAAAATGAGCTCTGAGATGCTTCCCAGCCACATTGACCATCTTTTTTTGAAGAGATTCATTCCTATGACCAAGGGAGCTCCTTAGCATGGACTGGTCCCCGTTAAAACAGACTTAAGGAGACAGAGGGAACTCATTCTTTCCTCTGTCCCAGCCACCATCCCCCGCCAGGGCCTGGCTCCTGAGGGATGCCAGAAGACAGATACCTTTTTCCTGGAACATCTGTAGCTGGGATCCTGGAGGAAGATACTTGCTCTGGGCCAGCACCAAACCAGGACTGTTGAGGTTATGGATTTTTTTTCTCAGTGGCCCCAGTCAAGGAGGACATACGATCTTGAGGAGGCAACCCCCTGCTAACCCTAGGCCAGCCCTGGAGCAGGGTGCTCAAAGAATTCTGAGTCTCACCCAGGAAGCTACTTTCTACTACTACATGCTTTGTGGGTAAGGAGGGAAAATTCTTGGTATCAGCTTGAAGAGAGTTTCTGGCCGGACTAGGAGACCAGACCGGACTCTGCTTCATCTCATTAGTCCTGAGATGTTTATAGAGATAAAGAGTTCATTTCTTGTCCGAACCAAGGCCCTTAGCAGGCAGCCAGCTAGAGATTTGTTTACCTGACTCGTGGTAAAAGGTGCTCACTAAATAGCTGCTGTGCAAGCGAATGGCCTGGGTCCTAAGCTTCCAGGGACCCCAGTGAGTGTTGAGTGCTTCCTATGATAAGGGCCCAGTTTTGCTGAGTGTGGCCTTCTGTTGTGTCTTGCTCTCTCTTTCACTGTGCAGGAGTTGGGGCATCGGGGACCCCCTCTACTATGTGGGGCACTTAACTTGGGGATATAAAACAGTGAGCTTGGGGGGTGGTTATGCTGATTTAGGGAGCCCTAGTTTCACCTTACCTCTTTTCTTAGATGACCCTGGGGAAAGGATTCATGCATGTGTGTGTGTACGTGTGTGTATGTGTGTGTGCGTGTGTGTGTGTTTGTGTGTGTGTGTGTGCACACGCACATGCCTGTACATGCAAGGAGTTGGGCCAGAGTAACTGAGGAGACAGATCATTCAGCAGTAGAGGATCCAGAATTTATCTTTTGGGAAGATTCTTTGGCTGAGGAGGATTCTGTGGTGTACAGAGCATTTATAGAGACCACATGGTCTGCATAGTCTGGCACCGGGGAGCAACTCTGACATTCTGGTTGGTAGGGCTGCTATAGCTGCGGAACTAGGTAGGATCCTTGGCCTTAGTCAAGGATGACTTTAGCATGGGCCAGGCCTCTGGCATCACAGAGGTCTATCCAGGGAGCCAGCCTATACCTGCTAGAAGTAATCCTACTTAAGATACTTAAAGATATCCATGGACTCTCAGTTTGCTGCTGAGCACACGAGGCCCTTTACAGTCTGGCCTAACTTAGTCCTCCAGCCTCTGTCCTTTCTTTCATATACTGTGGACTTCAGTCACCCTAAACTTTTACCTACTCATGTTTTCAGTCAACCAGCAAATATCTCTTGAGTAGATCCTGTGCTGGGTGAGAGATTAAGGTAGTGAGTAAGGCAGAGTTCCTGCCTTCGTGGTGCTTATATTCTCAGGGAATGCAGACATTTAACAGATAATTGCTTCAAATACAAAATTATTGCATATGTACCTTTGCCTCTGCCTGTAGTATCCTCTACTATGTTCCACCGTGTCAGGTTCCTACTTCAGTTATCTTTTTTGTGAAGCCTTTTCTGACTCCTTTCCCTGTGAAAGGTAGGGCTAGCCACTTCCTCTTCTTGGTCCTGTAGCACTGTGGTCACGTCTCCAGTGCTGGATCTGTTGTATTATGATGATCTGCCTTTCTCCACTTCTCAGCATACTGCCTGTTTTGTGGTAGGTACTTATCACATTTAATTCTCAGAACAATTCTGTGTAAGGTTTTATAGATGAAGGAAACTGAGGTTCAGAGAGGTTACATGACTTTTAAATGACTCTCCATCAGTGACACAGCCAGGATATAGAATAGCCAAGGGTTGGAATCCAGATGTGTCTGACTTCCAATCCTGCATTTTTAACGACTATGTGAGATAGCCTTAAAAAATAATCTCTTGCATGGGTAGAAGCAGTGGTGTGACTCCCTCTCCATGCCTGGGGTCTTCTGAAAAATAGGCAATGCTTCATGAATTCTTTTTATTTATTATTTATTTATTTTTTACAGAGTCTTGCTCTGTCACCTAGGCTGGAGTGCAGTGGTGTGATGTCAGCTCACTGCAACCTCCACCTCCCAGGCTCAAGCAATTCTTCTGCCTCAGCCTCCCAAGTAGCTGGGATTACAGGAGTGCACCACCACACCCAACTAATTTTTTTATTTTTAGTACAGATGGGGTTTTGCCATGTTAGCCAGGCAGATCTCAAATTCCTGGCCTCAAGTGATCCGCCTGCCTCAGCCTCCCAAAGTGCTGGGATTACAGGCCTGAGCCACCACACCCAGTCTTGAATTGTTTATGATATTTCTCTTGTTGTATACTGATTTTAGTATTTGAATTTCCAGTGTGAGCACAAATAAATGGATCAAAGGGTTGAAGGGAAAGAAGGATTTAGAGTGTTTAGGAGCAGTTTTTCTCCCTGTGTAGAAATTGAGCTCAGCCTTCAAAATATTCTGCTGAATTTGAATCCTCAACCATGAAGAGGAGAAATACGAAGTTGGGGGCCAGTTTTGAACTTTTAGCAGCTGGAGCAGGCAGCACTATCCCAGATGTCTGGATGGGGCTCCAGTCCGGTAAAGGGGACTCTTAAGGTGAAAATTTTCATCACTTTCATTTGGTGAATAACCAAATTTGTAAGTTTGGTTGATAAACATTTGGTAGAAGAGTAAAACAAATAAATGAATGAGTGAAGCTGTGGGTTGGAGCCCCTGTTTGGGGCCTCCTTCTACTGTGTTCTCATGCCCCAGGACAACAGCCTGTCTATGCTGGGCGAGGGGACCAATGAGAGGAACAGCCAAGTCAGAGCAAGGTATTTGAACTGACCTGCTGGGATCTGGAGCAGACTGCTAGGCAGTAGGCGAGTGTAGGGTCTCCCTCCGGCTACATACTCGGGCTGCGGGATCTTCCTAAGGGGTTGTCTTCCAAATACCTCCGTGGTTCTCAGCCAAGCCTTAGAGCCCACAGAGGGGCCATAGTTGGATAAGATTACAATTTTCTCCTGCTCTGATTACAAGCAGCTTATCTGTGTTTCGCTGTTGTGGCTCTTCACAGGCTCAGGGGAAAAAAAAGGAAAATCTCATTTGTTCTTGTGTACTTTTCAGAGGGTCGATGAGTGGATGGCGAAGGAAGGCCTCTTAGATCCAAACGTCAAGTCAATTTTTGTCACCTGTGGAGACTGGGACTTAAAAGTCATGTGAGTATGAGAAGGGCTACTTTGCTGGCAGAGCTTGGAATCTGTGGGACCAGGTCTTGCCTTTTGGAGGCTTAAATGTCTACAAGGCAGCTGGGTCAGGGATTCTTCAGGTCTCTGAGGCTGCCAGGGATAGAAGAGGGTTGGGAGCCCTGCCTTCTGCCTCTCTGGAGCAAGGTGTGGGCAAGTCAAGGGCCTGCCTGGACAGTTGGGGCCTTCCCGCCTTTGCCAGGTCTCACTGCTCATGACAGCCATTCCAATTGCTGGGGCTGTGTGTTACTGCCCTGGAAGGGAGGAGTTAAAAGAATGTCTTGGGAAAAAAAAAAAATTAAGCCAAATACCATGTTTATTATGTAATGCAATATAGTAACTTATTTATCAACTATATAAAGTAGGCATTATTATTCTTCCTATTTTATAGCTGAGGAAGTAAAGGTACAGAAAGGTTAAGTAATTTACCGAAGGACACACAGAGCTAGGATTCAAACTCAGGTCCTTGCTCTTAACTATTATACTATGCCGCCCCTTTATCTAGCCTGCAAGACCCTGGTGATCCAACTAGGAGTCCAGTGGTGGGATGAGAGAGGGCTGCTCTGGGAGCCGCCCATGTCACCAGCCTCCTCTTTCCTCCTCTGTCCCCACTGCTTATTTTACCTTCGTCTCCTGATCCTGTCCCGGTTATGGAAAACAGAATCAGTTTCTTTGCTGGGTTGACACTTGTGCATCTTGTCTGCCCTCATGAATACATGGCTTCAGATGGCCCCCAGGGAACTGAAGTGGGATGGAGGTGGTGGGGGCATTGTTTGCTGAGGAGTCATAGAATCTATTACCTCTGTGTGCATTGTGACTGAAGGTAGCAACAGGTATTCCTTGTGTGTGTGTGTGTGTGTGTGTGTGTGTGTGTGTTTGAACTTTTGAGCATAAAGTGGGATGTTGTTAAGGGGTGTAATGTAGTAGCTCTGCAGTAACATTTTCTACCACATCGGATGTCATCTCCTCACCAAGTCCCTTTGTAAGCCTTTTGGTTGCTGGACATTGAGGTGAAGTTATGTACCCAGGTGGGTGTCAAGCCTGCTATTGGACCCCAACTTTCTAGGTGAGACAGGAGGAAGAAAAGGCCCCAAATCACATGAGCACACACAGACCTCATCTCCCATACCCTTTAGGTGTGTACACACACTGACTGTACCCCTCTTGGTTTACTCCAGAGGGTCTCCATATTCCCATGTGACACCTCTTTGTCAGGGAAATTATACAGGCTGGAACTAGAGGCAAATATGACTCAGAAGGAGTCCATGGAGAAGGAGTGGAGGAAGAAGGCTCTTTTTCTTGTTAATGGCATCCTGGGCAGCTTTGAGTCCTTAAAGCGAGGAAGGGACTTAACGTGGATCTCTGTAGCCCAAGAGAAGCTACTCAAGGTGGGACCAGTTTCAGGCTGATACCCAGAATTCTGGGATTCATGTGGCCCAGGAGGAAGGCCCTTTGGCCCAGTCCAGAGTTCTACTTCCTCCAGGTAGCCTCCCCAGGACTGCCTTCATCCAGTGTTGTTCTCTCTTTGGCATCTTCACCTTCCAAACACATGCATTTCAGAATCTTCTACTTTAACTGTGCACGATGTGTACATATATGTGTATGAAAACTTTCCCGTGCATGAGGTTGGAGACTATAAACTTGGAGTTGATCTCCCCATGAGATAGAGAGGGAATTTCAGAGGGTGCTGTCGTCTTTTGGTCTGGCCTGTTCTGTAGCACAGTGGACTGTGGACAGGTGTTAGTGACTCAGGAGATTGCCCTGCCTCTTCCTGAAAAATGATATCATCAAGAAGAGAGGCTGGGTTGTGGAACCCAACCGTATATGAAAGGAAGCCAAGTTTTAATGAGTGCGTACCTTGCCGCACCCACACCTCCTGACTACCATCTCTGGAGGGTGGTGGTATTGTCTTTCTTTTATAGACGAAACAAACCAAAAACCCCTGTGGCTCAGAGAGCTGAAGACATGTAGCTAGACAGAGTTGAATTCTAAGACCGTGTAGTTTCCAAAAGAGATGGGTAGGGCAGACTTGGTTGTCTGGTTTGGGTTTGGACTGGGAAGGCTGGTGAAGCTTCAGAAAAGGGTTTTCAGAAAGGAAGCAGGTGGCAGGGCTTAGGGGAGGGAGCTCTGTGGCTGCCTCTTATAAACAGGTCTCTGCATAACTGCTGGGAAGGCTCTTAATTAAATGTGTAACAAAATAAAAACAGCCGGAGAGGAAACCTAAGTAGTGCTGCGTGACAGCGCACAGCTAATCGGTGTTCCTGGAACCTCTTGGCAGAGGCTCGTCAGATGGCTCTCGTCAGAGCCATCACCTTTTTATGTGCCTGGTAAAGGCTGCAGATGAGCCTGACAAGGGTGGTGTTAAATTGACACTCACAACTTGTTAGTCTGTGACTTACTTCTTATTTTGACATCCGTTTTCAGATTTAACTAAGTCTTAGGAATTCAGCAAACATTTTCATTTCACACTCTAGTTTCCGGAAGCCATGGTTCCTTCTCATTGCTGTCCTTACCTCCTCCTCCCCTTCTCTCCCCAGCAGCTTCACATCACTTTTGTTGGAAAGGGGCTGATAAGTGGGGCACTGAGAAATGGGAACTGAAGTGGCAGCATAAATCCCACTGGAGAAAAGATATCTGCTCCCATCCTGACAAATCATTTTATGTCCATCTTTTGTCAAAGCCAGATGAGTTGATTCTCCAGGTGTACATGGGCTTTGGTGTGTAGTCACAGACCCTGCTAAGGTGAGTTGTTATTTAGTGGTGTGGGTTTAATTTTCCTCTCAATGTTTTTCAAGAAACACCACTTGTTGCGGGTCTGGCTCTTGGTCAGCTTGCCTTCCCTGCCTGCCCTACTTTTTCTTCACCTTGCTTGGTGTTTCTTGAAGTTTCCCATAGGGTTTGGTGGTGTTTCTCTGCTTACCCAGGTAGAAAGTGCCTCTTTCAGAGGGCTCCATCTTTGGTATTGTGGTGGGGTTAGCGCTGGTGTAGACTGAGGACGGACACCTGCACAGGCACCCACTTGAGGAACTTAGATTTTAGCCTGTAGCTTGAAGATCCAGGTTCACCAGCCAAACAGCACAGCATGGCTGAGAAGCTAGACTAGAGGCTTTCCCAGTGGGCCGTGAGTCTGAGAAGAAGGAAGATTGAGAAGGGGGAAAGGCTGGAGGGAAAGAGCTGACCTGAGGGAGGCCCTGGCCCCTAGTGCAGTCTAGGAAGAGTCCCCTTTAGAGAGGGTAGGAGAATCAGATGCTGTTCTCTGGTGGAATAGGGGCCAGGGGCCTGCTCAGAGTCTGGTGAGAAGACCCACAGTTAGGCTCAGCATCAGTTTTGGAGCAGGAAGTTTTCCTCCCCCTGGAGGGAGAAGGGAGGTTGAACACATAAATGCAGGCATTTGACTTCCTTTTTTTCCCCTGCCTTCTTGCTGGGGTGTGCGTACTACATTCTGGCTGTGCTCTACTGGTGTGGACCTGGAGTTCACTTCAGGTTTTAGGAGGTCTGGAGATGGAAAGATACTTGCCCAAATTACACTGTCACTGTTAGAGATGGGGAGCATGCACTCAGCAGGGGCTACTGAGGTTTCCTCAAGGCTGCTGTCAAGTGGTCAAGACCACTGAAGAGACTGCTGTTACCTGGAGTGAAAGGTGCCATGATGAAACCACACACCTGGGTGAGCACTGTGGGGTCGTGACTGTCCTGCGGGGATGTGGAAGATGGCTAGAAGGGGGCCTAGTGACATGCTTGCTGCAGGTCGGGCTGGGTCCTCTTGGCATTGCTCAACAGCTGACTACTGCAATCTTCTTGAAACCATCTTTATCTGTACTTTTGTTATGTTTTCTGTTTCTCTGGCTTCTCCTCCTCAGTCACTTGAGTAGATATTAATACTTCTTTTCTTCCTTTTTCTCATGTTGGTGTTTCTTAAATAGTGGTGTTTCTTTGATTTCTATCCTGGTTGTCTTTTCTGTTTATTCTACACATTCACACTTATCAGTGATCTCATCTTTTGCCATAGCTTCAGCTATCCTCTGTATGCTGATGTCTTCTAATCTTTTTCTCTAACTGGAGAAAAGAAATCGGCTTCATCTGCCACCTAAACGCCACACCTGGATAGCCAGCTACCTATTCTACATATCCACCTAGTCGTCCACAGGCCCCTTCAAGCTCAGATGTTTATCTTTCTCCTCACACCCTGTCCTCCATCATTCCCTCAAATAATGACTGGCACCATCTACTGAGTTTTTCTGTCGGAAATCTGAAAATTATCCCTTCTCTATCCACACCAGTTAATTGCCAAATCCTGTTGATTCTGCCTCCCAGAGGTTTCTCAGATTTATTCCTTTCTTCTCATCCCTACTGCCCTGCCCTAGTCAAGATGATCATATTCTTCTTGGATTGCTACAAAAGTCTTCTAACTAGTCCCTTTTGCCTCCAATTTTGCTGCTTCTATTCCATTCTCCTAATTGCAACAGATTATGTCACCCCTTGGCTTAATACCCTTCAAGGTTTGCCCTTGCCCTCAAGGGTAAAGTCCACACCATTTATTGGGACTTTCAAGGTTCTTGCTTACATCTTTAGCCTCACTTCTCAATATTCTCTGTGCCACCCCTGCACCGCTCCCCACCAGCCACATGCACAAGCTGGCCAGTTCCTGGTGATCCCTCTTCTTTCTCTAGGTGCCTTCCTTTGTTTTCCTGGAGCACATGTACACATTAATACATAAAATGGTGCTGTGGCTGCCTCTACTTGTCTGTCTCTTGCACTACATTGTGAGCACTGTTGTAACCCTAGGACAAGGACAAGGCTTGACATGTAGTAGTTGTTCAATAAATAATTGTTGAATAAGTGACAACTAAGTAATGGAGTGTTCCTGTGGAATCTCTGCTCAGGAAGGACTGTTAGTAGGTAGATTGAGGAAGCATTCATTGCCAGTGTACAGGGACAAATGGACTAGAGGAGGAATTCTTAGGCCTTGCTACACCAGCCTGAATGTTAAGGGTTAGAGAACTATGCTGCTAATGTCAGGAAGCCCTGGATTTCCTCACTGCCACTGTGTGTTGGGCCCTCCATGGTGGGAACTAAGTGAGATAGCCCACAGGCTTAGGCCAGGGAGGAGAAGCTTGGTCCCAGGAGCAGTGCAAAATGCTTTCTCTGAGAGATTTGTGCCTCCGGAACAGAGGATTGGGACTCCTGGAAAAGTGAACATCAGAGAATAAAGAGAGACACTGTTTATTGAGCACTTATTACTTACCAGGAGCCCTGTTACGCTGTTTACTCATATGATGTCATTTAGTCCTTACCACAGTTTCTGCGGAATAAGTTCATTTTATAACCCTTTTTTAACAGATGAGGAAACTGACGCCTAGAGAGGTAAGTAATTTGTCAAGGGCACATAACCTGTTTGTGGCAGGGCAGGGCTTTGAACCTGGGCATTCTGACTCTAGAACCATGTGTTCAATGAACGTCCTGTCTGACCATCCTCCTTCATGGGCTGTGGTTTGGTGATACACGGTGGGAATACCCTCCTCCCCTCCTTTGTTCGCACCGAGTGGCAGAGCCTCGGGATGTTTTCTGACACCCTAGGCTGTTGGTTCCTCATTTGGTATTGGTAGGGGTTGGACTGTTAAGTTCATTTGATATGGGAGCCTAGTTGGCCAGGAGATGTGGTGGGTATGGTTTGGGGCTGCCTGAGAGCCTCCTTGCAGGGTTACAAGTTAATGAATCTTCAGATCTGTTTTAAGGAAACCTCAGCCAGCACCACTTTGGACACCTCTATTCTGTATTTATGTTTGGAAGCACATGGGGCATCGCACCATGTCACCAGGCTCACAAGAGCCTTGCCCCTTGCCCACAGGTGTGCCAGTTGGTATCAGCACTGAACTGCATCACCTTTGATTAGCAGCCTGCTGGGGGAAGGGGCTTGAGTAAGAATTCCCTGCCAGTCTTGACTTGTCTCATTTCCCATTACTTTTATCTGTCCTTGCAAGTGCTTGGGCTCCCCTCCTGAGCTAATTAAGTTTGCATGTGTTTAGACATATTGCCAAATAGGGCTTAGCAAAGCGGAACTGAGCTACATCTCTTTCTGAGTAGGGAAGGAAAGAGATATAAATGCTCCTCCACAAGGGCTAGGAAGAAGCGTGGATTACATGAAGTGAATGCGTGCAGATGATAGGCATTGCCTGGCCTTCCTAGGGACACAGCAGGCCTGCCAGGCAGCCTTCTGATTGGCTGACAGGGACAAGTGAAAGCCCACCCTCCAGCTCTCTTAGTGAATTGGACATTCTAAGGGCGCTGAGAATGGAAAGAGAGCAGGTTCTGAAGTATTTTTCTTCCAAGCACAAGCAAAGTTGAAAGTCAAGTTTAGTGATATTTGCATGAGGAATTTGTAGGACTGTGTGCTGTTTGCTACCAGTCTGAATCAACCTAGCTCCTAGGCCTACAACCACCTATGTGGCTAGCAGAGTGCAGGGTGACCTTCTTTCCAAGTCTGTGAGAAGTGCATTTGAAACTTGGATAGCCAAAGGCCCCAGTTTTTCTTTTTGCCTAGAAGGGCACCAATTCCCCTGCTCAGCCATTGTAGTGGGTGGGTCAGGGCAGTGGAGGGAAGGAGACTAGTGTGCCCAGAACCTCCCCACCCTGGAGGTTGGGTTCATCGTGATGGATCATCATAGTGAGGTAATGACTGATGGCATGTTTTTGTGTCAGACGGGTGCCTGGAGCCTTTTCCCTAGTGCAGGGTGGCCTGAGGTCTGAGATGCCCTGTGGCGGAACATATTTGGGTCCTATCCAGGTGGCAGTTATGGGGGCAAACTATGTCGTGGCCTCCTTCTCTGAGGTAAGGAATGAGGGTATTGCCTTCTGCCAAAGCAGAAGAGCCAACTGAGGCCATAGTCAGGGTCTCAGTCCTGTGGGCATGAGGGCAGTGGATTAGCTTCCTGGCCATAAAAAGTCTCTTGATGGGTAAGGTCGGCTCAGAATCAGCCCAGGCTCCCAGTGCACAGTGGGGGCAGGGGTGGAGGTTCTGAAGATTGTATAGGAATTCTGGGACTTAGAGTTGTAGTCTGAGCTCAGAGAGAATGGGAACCAGACCTTCTGCCCTCCCTTCAGTTTCCCTGGAGCCCTCTCGTCAGCAGAGGTGCGCTGGGTTAGCCCCAAGAAGGCAGCGTGAGTTGATGGGGTCATGTTTCAGCTGCAGCTAATCCAAGTCACTCGATATAAATCTCTCCCTGCTGCCTCTCCCCTCCCTCACATCCCCAACCCACAGACAGGGAAATGAATCCTGGCCCTCACCCTGAATACATCATGGCAGGCTTGCCTCTAATGAGAGAGGGCCATTCGTTGTGGGGTGAAGCTCCCTGCAGAGCCCGGGATGCCATTAATTAAAGAAGAGCCACCTGAAGCCAGTCGTGCGGTGCAGCCTGCCACGCTCAGATGGAGTGGTGGTGGGGTAGCCTCGTTAGCCTGACAGCTCCTTGGGCTGAGAGTTCTTGGGCTTGGAGGAACGAGAGGTGCTCCGCCTCTGCCTGATGCCCCTGGGGCTAGCCTACTCACAAACATGAAAGCCCCCTCCTGCGCATGTCCCCGGGCCCAGAACTGGCACTAAAGGGGCTCCTGATGGTGGGCTTGGCTGGAGATTAACCATTTCCTAGATGCAGGCCTGAGGGTAGGAGCAGGTTTCTTTGGAGCCAAAGCATCTCTTCTGGTTCCCAACCTTGGCTGCCTTCACACTTATCCATGTGATCCTGGAGCTGCAAGTCAACAGGCATCTCACCCCATGTCCTTCCTTTGGAGCCTGAGTTTGGGATAGGTGCTCTGCTCTGGAAGGACTTTGTGCCTCAGTGGGGGCTGGAAGAGAAGCTCTGCTGTCTGGTGAACAAGCACAGCCCCTCTGTGGCAGACAGGGCCTCTGGCGTTTTACTTTCTGGGCACTCCTAGGCTGTAGGGTGGAACCCCAGTGGCAGCCTCATTTCCTCACCCCCTAGGAAGGTGTCAGAGGATCTAAATCATTGTAGTGATTATAGGAACCCCTGGAATGGAATTCTGCTCAGTGAAAATGCTGATAAAAGATAAAGATATTTGCTTAATGACTGATCAGGCTTCAAGATGTTCAAGGTCATAGGAGCCTCATGCTTTGGCCTGAGTTGATAACTGAGTGGTTCTTTACTGCTTAACTGGTCCAGAAGCGAGTGTTGCTGCCTTGGTTCTGGCCCTGGATTTGATATGAGGCTCTCCCCTTGACCATAGATGAGAGTCTTGTCACCTCCTCCTTGCTGGCTGGAGGGGCTGTATGTTCTGAGACTTTCACCTGAGCCCAGAGTTGGGCTAACTCAGCCAGTCTCTGCCTGGTTTGTCAGGAAGACAAATTGGATCCTATGTTGGTGGCTCTTCAGGGCAGTCTTTGGAATTCTGGTTCTGTGCTCTGTGGCAGAATCCAGGCTGCTTCAGTGGGCCTCAGAACCAGCTGGACACCTGGCTGCACTGTATGACCTATCTCTGCTTTCCTATAGCTTACCTGGCATGGAATAGAGGTTCCATGCAGCCTCCCATCAGGCCACAACCTCCTAGGTGGGGGACCCAGGCTCTACTCTTTTGTATTTTGAACGTTTTTCACCTTCCTAGGCCTTGGCCATTTGCTTGGGCCTTTCTGACCTCTGTCAGATAGAGAGTGAAGGCTGGAGGACCTTTTTTCCCAAGCTCCAAGCAGGAACCACTGGTGCTCCTGGAAAATATTTTCCTTTGTATGAGATACTGTTTAGATCTGTGTTTTTTTAAAAGCACTTTTTGAGCATCAGCTTGTTTTGGGGTCTTTAAAGAAAATCAGGGCCTGGCACAGTGGCCTACACCTGGAATCCCAGTGCTTTGGGAGGCTGAAGCGGGATTGTTTGAGGCCACGAGTTTGAGGCCAGCCTGGGGTAGCAAGGCCCCGTCTCTATTAAAATATATATATATATATATATATATATATATATATACACACATTAAAAAATAACCTGGTGTGGTGGCACACGCCTATAATCCTAGCTACTCAGGAGGCTGAGGCTGGAGGATTGCTTGATCCCAGGAGTTTGAGGCTGCATTGAGCTATGATTGTGCCACTGTACTTCAGCCTGGACAGCAGAGTAAGCCCCTGTCTCTTAAAAAAAAAAAAAAAAATTGAGGTATGAAATAGGTGCAGATGCATAAATATACAAATGTGAAGTGTATAGCTCAATATATTTTTATACAAGTATACACCTGGGTAACTACCACCGAGCTCAAGATCAAGAACCTTTTTCATCATCCCAGAAAGTTCCCTTGTGGCTCTTCCCAGTCAGTGATGCCTTCCCTTTGCCAACTAACCACCCTTTTGACTTCTGTTAGTTTTGGTTAGCTTTTACCTAATCTTGGCTTTCGTATAAAGGGAGTCACGCAAGGCATACTCTTTTGTGTCTGACTTCTTTCGCCCAGGCTAGAATTCAGTGGTGTGATTTTGGCTCACTGCAACCTCTACCTCTTGGGCTCAAGTCATCCTCTCACCTCAACCTTCCGAGTAGCCGGGACTATAGGCTTGTGCACTGCACCCAGCTAGGTTTTGTATTTTTTTTGTGGAGACAGGGTTTTGCCACGTTGCCCAGGCTGGTCTCGAACTCCTGAGCTCAAGCAATCTGCCTGCTTTGGCCTCCCAAAGTGCTGAGATTACAGGCATGAGACACACCGCACCCGATCTGTGTCTGACTTCTTTTGCATAATATAATGTATAGGAGATTGATGTGCATTGTATGTATCAAGAATTTAGGCTTTTTATTATATTTCTATATAGTATTCATTCATATTATACTACATTTTATTTTTTTGTTGGAACATCTGTTATACTTTATTTGGTTATTTAGTGTGTGTTTGCTGAATGAATATGTGAATCTTCAATTTAATATGAGAATCTCCCTATGCCTATCAGCTCGTCCCAATCCCCCTCACCCTTTCAAACCTAATTCCAGTCCTTTGGCCGTGTGGTCTTCCCTGTCTATTCTGGAACCTACACTGGCCTCCCTCTTCTCTGAGGCCTTGTGATAGGGAGAGACTGGCCCCTGTGGAAGTGGCCTTTGAGCTGTATTGACTCATTTATTTATTCTTTCAGCAGATGTGTTGACTACCTGCTATGTGCCCTGCACTGCTCTAGGTATTAAGGATACAGCAGTGAATAAAGAAAGAAAACTTCCCAAACATCCTGCCTTCATGGAGTTTGCATTCCAGTGCTTGCAGCTGTCTGCCTTTTGGATCTAATGCTTGAAGAATCTTAGTCTTGTCCGGACTCTTCTGTCCTTTGGGATTCTGCAGGAGCTAGATGGCGAGGGCCTTGCCACATTGGCAGGACTTCTCTAGGGCTTGTGGCCTTTTATCTTCCTTTTCTGCTGATATTGGTACAGGTGACATTAGCTGCTGCTGCTTGGCAGTGAAAGGGTTTCTCAATATTGGTGCTTCCCTTCCACTATCCTGGAGTCTGATTCCCTCTGTGAGAGGAGAGAATTAATCTCCAACTTTCCATGCCTGTAAGGTGAGTGACCTCTGTTTTGTCAGCGCTTGCCAATCTGTCCTCTAATTCCCAGCCAGGGTAATGGAGACATTACTTTGTGCTAAAGCAAACCACCAGTTCTCTAGTGCAGATGCTGTGCAGATCCAGGCACTGGGAAAGACAGGTCACATGCAGAGATAGCTCCGCAAGTGTCTCTTCACAGATGCAGAGGCACATGAAGGCTACAGGGGTGTTGGCACCTGAGCCACTATGCTCCTGAACTGGGGCTGGCAGATGCAAGAGGCAAAGATGCCCTGTCATCATATTCTTCTTATTCCCCAGCCATGCCATTAGGGTGGCTGCTTCTGTTTGGTCTGAATTAGGTTTCTTTGGTCAGGTTTCTAAGAGCACATGAGAGGCTGTGAACACTCCAGTGAAGAAGATGAGTCAGGGAGCAGAGGTCTTAGGAGTTGAAGGCCAGGGAACTCAAGGCTTCAACTGGCATAGTGGCCCATGCCTGAATGATTTGTGGACTCTGGGGGCTTAGCTTTGTAGGGCTTTGGGAAGGGCAACTGTGAGTGGGTGGGATAAATTCTCAGTGTCCCTGGCTAAAGGGTGACACAACTCAGACTTGATAGTTCTGTAAAACTGTTTCTTCCAAAGCTTGCGAGGACGTTGGTTTGGGGAAGAAAGCCAGCCAGCCCAGAGAATTCCGGGAGCCTGACAGGCCTTTTTCTCTGCGATTCTTTCTCGCAGGCAGCCTGAGGCAGCCTGTCTCTTTGTTAACAGAGTGACAGCAATGTGACACCATGGAAATAATTACTAACAAATCACGGTGCTGACTGCAAACAGCTCTCTGTCTTCAGAGGCATGTCAGGGTGCATTAGAGCAGGACTGGAGGAGCGGTGCATGTGGTGGCTGAGGCACAGCCTGCTCTCAAACACTCTCTTCTTCCCCCACCCTGACCCCTTCCTGCGATATCTGACTTTCTTGCTCTTGGCCTTACCCGACTAGGTCAGCTAAGGGGCAAGCTGGACAAGTGGCATGTAGCTGGTTTGGCTTCCTCTGGGCAGGTAGCTAGGACTCCCATTTTTGCCAAGGAGCACCTAGGTAGTGATGAGAGCCAGGAATTTTTCACTATGGGGCCCCCGAAAGGTGGAAGGATGCTCTATTTTTCTGATTTACTCTCTGCCATTGAGACCAGCCTCACCTGCCAGTAGTTTGGGGTTTTGGGGTGACAGAATATTTGCTTCAGCTAGACCCAGATTGTGGAGGGAGCCTTGCATCTGTGTTGGCTCAGCTCTGGTTTCTTCTTCAATTGCCATAGTCAATTTTTGGTAAGTCGACTTTGTCCATTCCCTCTTGGTTAGCAGAGTGATTGCTCTGACTGTCAGGACTGTAAATAATGTTCCTGGTGTATGTGGCTGGAGGCAGTGCATGGGGTGGGGAAAGGAGTGGAAGGAGGAGCAGCATTCCGGCTCCCTCGCTCACCCCCTCCCCTCTCATACAATATTTATCCAGGGATGGGAGTCAGATGCAGCGACCTCAGGGGTCACCCAGTTAAATAGCTTCTGAACCTCCCTGCATTCTAATTGCTGCAGTTGTCCTTTGCTCTGGAGACTTCTCCTCCCCATTGTCTGCTGAGGCACACACTAATGGCTGTCCTCCCTGGCCCTGCTGGGAGGCACGGTGGAGGGGGGTGGAGAAGAGAGCTCATTGCTACCTTCCTTTCCCCAGGGATAAAGGAATCTAAGGCCTATTAACAAGTGGCTTTAGCTAGGAGGAGCACAGTCCCCTGCTTTCCCGGCCCCCTCCCTAAACCTAGCTGGAGAAGGAGGCCCAGGCAGTAGGCTTGGTTGATGGGGCCAAGGGGCTTTGCCCATTCTTAGTCGTGTAACCAGAAACATGGGACTAGTGACTCCTCTACAGGCTACAGGAAGCCAGGGGACACACCCGTGAATGCTCATCTGATGAACATCATCATGTGTTCCTGTGGTCCCACACACAGGGTTTGGAAGCTTCTAATGAGTGATATTTCCTGTTGAAATTTGTTGCATTTTTCCCAAAGATTGGCCAAATGCAAAAGTCTGTTTGGTCCCCTGGAAGTTGATTTAGATGATTGCTCATGGTAGCAGATGTGTCCCATTCATTGATTTAAGAGTGGCATGTGCTATACATCTTCGCAAGGACCTTTCAGTAAATACCAGTTATCCTCCACTGCAGCTCTTCCCTCCCAAGGAATCCTGTTGGAAATTGCCATTTAAGGTGCTGACCCCAGCATATCCCAGAAGTGTAGGCATTCCTGTAGTAGCCTAAAGTCAGCACCTGTTGAGAGCTGCTCTGGGCCCTGTAAGTACTGTGCTGGGGACTATGGGGACTGCCAAGTGATCAGGACAGAAAGACCAGCACACATATACCTAATAATAGGGTAAGTAAGGTAGAGTATGAAGACACTGCAATAAAGGCACAAAACAAATGCTGTGAGAACCCAGAGGAGCACTGTAGAGAGATGGAATGGTAGTATTTTTTTTTAGCACTAAACTTTGTTTTCTTTTGAACAGAATTTTAAAGCCCAGCGTGAATCTGGTTGAAGATGGAGAAAAGCCCAGCCCATTCTTCCTCTCCCATTCTTCCTCCTCTTCCCCGGGTCCATGAAGTAGCCTGATGTTCCTCATTAGAACCCTAGGACTCCATGGAACACACTTTAAAAATCACTAGCTTATTCTAATGCCCATCTAGAAGTCTTACTCTGTATAGGACAAGTGCCTCTACCTCTTGAAGGAGTCAGGGGAGCTGGAATCAGGGCAGAGGAGACCAGTTAGAGGGTTAAGGGCACAGCTGTGTCTTGAGTACCTATTTGAGAGTGAAGGTCAGACTGCATCCCAGATCCTGAACACTAGGAGGATGCCTCTCTGCAGAGCCTCCAGAGGGCATCGTAGGCCACACAATGGCAGCTCAGGCATAGGGTCAAGATGGCCACAGGCCAGGGGAAGACTGTAGTGGGATGAGCAAGGTGTCTTAGAGACAGCTCAATCTGCTAAGGAGCTCCTGGTTTCCCTGACCAAAAAGCGAATAGCTCATTAGCTGAGGCACTGACCAAAGCGTCCTGGAAATCTCCCACCACTTGCTCAGCCTCCTCTCCATACCCACTCCCTACTGGGGCTTCTGCCATTCCATCTGGGAAAGAGAGCTCAGGCCAGGCCTTGGTGGCAGCTCCAGCACTTCTACAGTCACGACAGGTGCCTTTCCCTGATGAGTTGCCGTGGAAAGGACACTGGAGAGGCACTTGTCTTATTGTTTCCCTAGAGAGGGGCTGGGGAGATACAAGTTATAGAATTTTAAGGACTATTTGTGGCACTGGGGAGGTGTTTGTCATATGGTTCCACAGGGTGTTTGTGGCACTTGTATGCTTCATGTGGTCTCCATAGGGAAGAAATGAGAGATAGTTGGCAGATAGGCTAAAGAGCCATGGAGCAGGGAAGCGCTGTGTGCATGCATATACAGTGCCTTTTGGAGACTTTGAGCAACTTTGGCACTAGGGATTTGAAGCTGGCTTTCCTTGGGAACACCAGCAACCTGGACCATGGGGCATCCCTCTGCACCGCCTGTGTTCTGGTTTCTGTTGGGAACTCTCCAGAGCAGCATGTCTGGGAACACTTCCAGCTGTGCCGCCAGACCCAGACGCAGGTGACGGCCTTTCGTCTGTACTATAGGGAAACCAAGAGGAAATTAAATGTCATTTGCCCCCTGCACAGCAGGTCGCTGCCAGATCAGACACTCCTGCTCAGAGCTGTGCAGAGGGCACCCGAGGGAGGGCTTATGCCTGCAGCCATGTCCTGTGAGCTGTGGAGACTCCCAGGTGATGGCCTGGCTCATTCCCAGGGCTTTCTCTGCCCGGCTGGGTTCACCCTGGTCTGGAGCCCAGCCCAGTGCTACATGGCAGCTGTGGCCCCTGCCAGGCCAGAGGTGCATGTGTACCAGTAGGGGGTAATGGAGGGGAAGGACAGAGCCTGGGGGTAGAGGATGCACAGGAGACAGTGAGGTGATCAGCCCTGCCTCAAAGAAGCTGTGTGGCATTGTGGAAAGAACAGGGCTTTTAGAATGACGAGACCTGGTTTCCATTCCTGGCTTTACTGCTTTCTAGTTGTAGGGTCTTGGGAAGTCACATTCCCACTCTCACTCCATTTCTTTGTCTGTAAAATAATAAGGAGCTCTGGCTCCTGACGTCTGTGGGGGAAATGTAGCTTCCTGTTAGGACTGGTGCCCGAGTTTCTCACCCCACCTCACCTGAGTCTGGAAGCATGGCCTGTAACCCCTTGCCGTGGGGCCTCACTGTGAAGTGAGTGAGCTGAAGTTGGTTGAGGTGGGGTGGGTGGTAAGTCTGGCCAGGAAGGCACAGCTGGTCATCTCTCCCTGCCTCAGGCCTTTCCTTCTTATCCTAGTCCTCTCAACAAGGCATCCCAAGGCCTTGATGAGATGAGTGAGGGTAACGGTGGCAAGACGAAGTGAGAGGCTTGCCAAGGTCACCCAGCCTCACTGTGGGGCTCAACCGGCTGCCTCCAGCCTCATGCTTGCGTTCTCGTCCCTGTTTGAGAGGACAGTGGGGCTTGCCCCACGCCTTTCTGCCCTTGAAGTCCTGGTGGTAGGCCATAGTTCTCAGCTCCGCTATGATATTTATTAACAGTGCTTTGGGAAAATATGTTTTAATATTGCCAGAGTTCTCCCTAGAAAACCCCCCAGCCCCCAGCTCACCCCCATCTGAAGCCTGGCTGCTGGTGGTGAAATTCATTAGTGTTCCCTGACAGGCAGTGGCGACAGAGGCGCTTGCTGTCGGCTTCCTGCTCTCTCGCTCTCGTGCTCCTGCTTCATGCACACTGATATTTAAAGCTGATGGGCTGCTTATACACTTCTTATACCATGACAAGTTTGGGGAGGGGGTAGGGGAGGAAGAGACAGACAAGGAGCCAGCTGTCATGCTGGTATTTCAAACAGTACTCTCTCCTGACCCTTCGCAGGCTCCAGCAAGTGTATCATCTTTCTGAAGCCTGTGGTTGGAATTGTAACCTGCAGCTGTCCCAGAGGATGGGGGCAAGTGTGGGGGCAAAGTGGGCTGATAAGTCAGCAGTGCATTCCCCCCAGGGCTGTTGGCCGGCAGCGGAGAATGGAGGGATTGCATGTGTGCACGCACGCGCACTTGCTTGAGCCTGGGGAATTGCAGCTGAGTCTCTGAGTACCCTCGACATTGCCCTCCCACCAGTGGAAGTGAGATGGCCACTTCTCAGTAGTCACTCCTACAGTGACCGTTCTGTGTCTGCTGTGGCTGTCTTCTAGGTGGGCCTGGAAGCTCTCTCAAGAGAGAAATCAAGTTCCATTAGCCTCTGTCTGAGGGTCCTGGGTCTCAGTGATACTCCTGAATATGAAGTGGTTGGTTGAGGTAGAAAGCTCTCTCATTTTGTGTCTGGCCTGGGGTCTTGGCTTTTGTTCCTTGGTATTTGTGTGCTGATTCTTTGGATTTGGAGAATGAGTCCCAAGGTGCTTCCTCTACTCATAACTCCTCCCCTCAGCCCAAGCTTCTTGGAATTTGTTTTGTAGCTGTGGAGTGGTTCTGGTACTTTCCCTTTTCCTGTCACCCACAGCAAGCCTTCTCCAGTATCCTTTTCCTGACCAAGGCACTGTCTTGTCAATGCAAGTGGCCTGGAAGCATCTCCAAAGGCCATTGCAGGTTTGATCTTAATCGATCTCCTTATAGCCGGAATCCCTTCTATGAGGCCTTATTTGTAAAGCATGTTTCCCTTGGTTGGCTCCTTTAACCCTCACAGAGCAGGGCGTGGAGGTGAAGTCGCTTACCCCAGGACACGTGGTCATTTGACCAAGTTATCTTAGTGTAGTGGAGCCGTGGTACTGGGCAGGGGTTGAGCCGCATGCCCCACCGTCAGGGGACTTTGATGGGGAGAATGAGTCCCAAGGTGCCATCTCCATCTGTCACTCCAGGTCCTGCAGTAGGCGAGGTCACTGGGGAAAAGGCCAGGCTCCTCTCCTCCCTGCTCTTTTGCCTTGTCAGTGCCATCAGTGCTGCCACTGGCATCCTCAGTTTCAGGCGCAGCAGTGTGGGACTGTTTGTCTGAGGGGTTATTCACAGAACAACCTGGACATCTTCTCTTGGAGGTGGAGCCAGGATGCCTTTTTTCTGTGTAGGCTGAAGTGTATTCTTGAACTGTCAAGGACCACCTTTGATGTGATCTGCTCCTATAGTAACCCCAGCCCTCCCCAGCACTTTGTCCTGTAGGCTTCTAGCAGAGGTTTATGGCTTGGGGCTGATGTCCCTGGGCAGTGCTTTTCTCTTCCTGTTCTTGCGGATTCCTATCCCGGCTAAAGGCACTGAGTACTAGGCCTGCCTGGGGCGGGCTCATGCTGTGTCTTCTGACATGGTGCATCTCGCAGGTGAGATAGATACTAACCAGCTTTGATAAGTAGGAGGCTCATGCATTAATTTTTTATACATCAGCAGCGGCCAAGTGAGTGAATTCAATTATGAGTCTGCCTTCTCTCTACCCTCCTTCGCTCAATGTGGTAGTTCAGAGCTGAGACTAAGGAACCTGTTGAAATGAGAAACCCCTATTTCCTAGCTTGACCCCCTCACTAATTCGGGTTAAATTGCTACGCTGTTGCAGTGGTGACACATTGTGTCTGCCTCTGTTTGTATAAGAGGATGCGGTGGGGGAGGAAGGACCAATTTGTGCAGAGATAAAAGGTGTCACGGGCAGATAACTAACGTCCCAGCCTCGTGCCTGCTCTCATTGTTGCTCAATTTGCTCCGTGTGTAAGCTCAGCCTTCCCCTCTTTCTTCCTTCCCTCCCCTTGGTCATATTTTACCTTGATGCCACAGTGTAATGATGCCCTGCGTAGTGGGGGAGGAGATAGGCACCTCTGGCTGACAGCCCTTCCTGATAACCAAATTCCAGCCCATCCATCACTAGCTACTCTCCTCAACTTGAGGAAAAGTGATCGTGAAAGGCGGGCCGTTTATCACCTAGGGTCTGTTTATCTCCTCTGGGTGAGGGAACAGAAACAGGAGAGACAAAGAGTTGTGTCCCCAGCTAAGTGCTACCTCGACTGGAGTAGCCTGAACGTGCTGGACACAGACTCACATCGTGCTACCTGTGGAGGCTCTGACTAGATAGGACTCCCTGACTGGGATCCAGTGGGAATGGGCCCTTTCCTGAGGCTCAAGACTTGGAGAGAAGCATAGGAAATTGTGGCAGTTATGAGCTGCAGGGTTGCTAGTGACAGCATTCTTTGAGAGTGTATTGGAATGAGCAAGTGTGGCAACTCTGCATGGAAGCAAGCCCACCCACCCCTCACAGGTATCCGTGTGGTAGGATCTTCCAGCTGGCTGGTTGGTTGGCTTCTACTGGCCCACTCCTCCCCAAACCTGGGCCTTCTGTGCCTCCATGGTCCAGTGATGACTTTGAAGAAGACAGAGCCTCTCCACACTCCCTCATTGCTGCATATCACATGGAATACAGTAGTTTGCTCCTGCAGGCGAATAGTATGTGCCTGTCCTGGAGCTGGCGGGCACCAGGACTGCCAGCCCACATCACTCCAAGATCCAGGTACCACAGCATTTCTTGAGAGGGAGAAAGGAGCCAAGGAGGCCTCCAGAGTCTGCTGGTCCCCTTCCTCTTCAAATTTTTGAGTCTGCTAAAAGTGAGAATGACATGCATCTCCCTGAGTTGGGTTTGCCCCTAAGTCTTGAAGAGATGAAAGCATGGAAGGCAGAGTGTCCATCACCTTTTCCAGCATGGTGCCTGCTCTTTTGCTGGTCCTAGCTGTTGGCCTGTCTGCCAGTCTGTCTGGCAGACCTCCATGGATGTGCAGCTTTCCTCGCCTCAGCTTAGCAACTCTCCCCCGACGTCTGCCTCACCTAATCTTCAAAGCTGAGCTCCCGCTCACAATAGCTTCACCGTGGCCATACCCATTAGTGAGGGGGGTGTTCCCCTAATGAGCTACTCCCCTGCCTTGGCTGGCGCCGGGCTAGCCACACCTGTTTGCCATCAGGGCTGTCTCGGGCCGAGCCAGTGTGGCTCAGTTGCAGGTGGCAGGGCTGAATGAGGGGTGGGGTGGGGAAGGCTGGCTCCTTTTGCTTTGTGCTGTGTGCTTACGGGGGTGAGGGGCAGTTTCTTACACCCCCGTTTCCTCTATATTGTTCTTTCTAAGCGGGGCGAATGCTCTTTGCTTTCTTTTCTGTTATTCAAAAGGAGTAATAAAGGAAGTTGAGTATCTTGTCTCTTCTAATTTTCCCCTGGATGGAGTAGAGAGGAGCTGACTAGGGTCTGAGGGTAGGGTTTGTTCATCTGTTCTGGTGACCCTGAGGGGCCAGTGTGGTGATAGCAGGGTCACATGATAAATGCCAAGGGTGGACCACCTTTCTGGCCTTAGACCCCTAGTCTTTGGAAAGCAATCATGTCCCTTGAGCCCACAGGCAGGATTGGGGGACCCTTCCTTAAAGGGGCCTCTTGCATTCATGAAACTGAAGGAACTTTTGATTTGGTTGAAAAAAATCTCATTCCTTTTTATGGCCTGGACATAATTGGCTCTTTTCTATTGGCCATCAGTGATGTCATTCCAGCCCTCATAAAGAAGGGGAAATCACACCTGTGGACTCGGTGCATAAAATTTCATTGGGCAGCAGTAATAAGCATGACCAGATGATGTTTGGGCAGTTGGGGAGCTTTGTGCCCAGTGAATCCAGCTGCATGGAGAACTGGGCACCATAAACCTGCCTGCACATTCATGCCCGCAGGCTAGTCCAGGGCCCACTGCCAGTGGCTCTTTTCTTGGAATCAGGATCTGGTAGGAATGTACAGCATTCAGACCCTTTGTCCCTGGGGGACTTTTTTTTTTTTTTTTTGACAGTTTGGTGGTACCATGTACCCACTGATACCCACTGACCTTAGGCTCTTAAGAACCTTGAACCCAGGCGTGGCCTTGAGCAGTGACCACTATGCTACTTGCTTCTCTAAGGCCCCAGGCTTTGCCTTCCCAGGGACTGTAGAGAACCCTGAGTGTATCTATACAGCTTATGCCTGTATAGTCAGAAGCTTTAGGTTCCGTTTCTAGTACTACCCTTGGCTTGTTGTTTGAGCAAATCCTTTTCTTCTCTGAGCCTCAGTTTCCTCTTTTGTGTGAGGGATGATGACCACTCTAACCCACTTTCCTCACAGATTTCCTGTCTTGATCCTCTCTAAGCTGGGGTAGGGTGTGTGATAGAGATATGTAGCTGTCTTCCCATGAGGCACCTGCGAGCTCAAATTCTGGCATTTGGTCCTATGTCTCTCATGAAGATGGGGCTGGGCCCTGCCACATTTGTATGGCTTGTGTCTTGGAGTCATAGGGCTAGGACCACCCAGAGGACTATTCAGCAACCTGAATGCCTGCGAGTGAATCTGCAAACTGTGTGTATACCTGCAAGTTGCTAGAGCCCCTAAGTGAGAGTTATAGTGCCTAACCCCCATGTGCATCAGTCAGACATGGAATTCAGAATGGCACTCAGAACTGCTGCTGAGCCATATCTCAGGCTGAGTGTCCAACCTGACAGTCTGGTCTGTCCTCAGTGTGGCCCCTCTGGGATAAGTCCTCGTCTGAGAAGGACAGGTATGATCCTACTGACCTAGACCCTTCCTAGACGGTGGAAATGTCTACAGCTGTGTCTTCCCTTAAAATTCTGCTAAAGAGAGCGCCCCTTCCTCTCCCAGGGCTAGCCAGAGCCAAAAGGACTCCTGGCCTGTGTCAACTAAAAGAGAGTGCTGCAGTTGGCTAGGGGAGAATAAGATTGAGGCTCCCTGCCTTTTGCTGGCCAGTCCCCCTGACTTATTCCCTTTGTAGATTCTGCTGCTTCTGGTGGTCCCCTTCACTCATAGACCTTAATGTGATTTTTCTAAAATAGCTGAGTTCAGCAAGGATTTTCACAAATACCAAGGATAAAGAACATGAAAGAAAGATTGAAGGAAATAGAATTATTGTCAGATTACAGTTCTGCTTTTTAGGCAACCACATTCTAGCTCCCAAGGCTACCTTTCATCCTTAAAAACCTTGCCTTATTTCCTCATGTTCTTGGTCCTTCATCCCACATGGGCACATCTGTCTGGATACTCCTTCATCATCTTGGCCTCAGCCGGAATTTCCCTTCCGGGAAACTGACCAGTAGTAGTTAATGTCACTGTGCCACTTGGATGTTTGAGAGTAACCTGTTCTTCAGGTGAGATATCTTGGGTCTCATAAAAGTAAATCCTTACTATACACTGCCTGAAACAAGGGGATCAATTTTCTATTAGTATCTGTCAAATATTTGAAGGGTAATGGAGGGAAGGCTGGACTGCTTTGAACTTTCTGGAGTGGAATCAGTCATCTCAACTGGATTCTTGTAGCCAAACTTTCTAGAAAAGGATTTTGCACTTGTAATCTCCACTGTCTTATCTCTCTTTCCACACTTTGCAGGTTTCCTTCCGCCTCCCACACTCAGCCTACTGATCCCCCTTTCACGAAGATTATTTGTGACCTCCTCGTTACTCAATCCATTGGGTTTTTCCCAACTGTCATCTTGCTTGACCACTCTATGGCAGTTGACACTAATGGCTTACATTTCAAACTCAAAAATCAGTTCTATATATTCCGGAAAGGGGAAGCACGCTTTTATCACAGTTTAGATTGACCACAGGTAATATGAAGTGAGGTCAAAAGAGCATGTCTGACTTTAAGTGTCTAATACCCTGAGAAAGGTCTGGGGCCCTGCCCTTTGGGAATGGGGATAGGTTGGGTAAGTCCTGACTCATGGCATATTGTCTCCTGAGGAACTCTTAAAGTTGATAAGGATATGTGGGTTGGAGAAGAGGACTCTCATGGAAGCTTTCTAGACTCTCAGATCTTGGAAGGGTTCTGTGAGGAAAAGATGGAAGTCTTTTTCTCTGTATTTTCTACTTTGGACCAATGGGTAGATGTTACAGGGAGACAGACTTTAGTATTTAAGGAAGGATGTTCTAAGAATCGAGTCCAAAATTAGATCTGGCCGCTTTATGAAGTGAGGTCCTTGTGTGTGATGATGGTCTGATGGAGGTAACCTGGTTTCATTTTAGCTCAATAAAACTTCCAAGGCATTAGCCTGGGCCCTCTGCTCACCTCACTCTATACTGTTCCCAGGTGATCTGATTTACTCTCCTGGCTTTAATTTTACTTAAGTTATGTGAATGATTACCTTAATAATTATATTAATGATTTGGCAATCCGTATTCTTATTCCAGACCTCTCTTCAAAACTGGATATCCAGTTGCCTCTGAGACACCATTTCACTGCCAAGTATCTCCTAGGCACCTCAAACTCAGCAGACATCGAGTGCTTATTGTGTGTCAGGCATATATCTACAACTGCATTCCCAACCTCATGCTTCCTTCTAGTGGCATACTAAAGATGGGGCAGGGGAGCAGTTCCCCCCAAGTTTGGGCAGAAAGTGGGTATGCTACAGGTAGAGCATTTAAAAACAGTAATAAAATTGACCAAATGCTGGCTTGCTCCAGATGTCACATAGGCTCTCCATGCCACTGCTTCCTTCTTTGGATCCATCTTAGTGAGCAGCACGAAGCTAGCAACGTAGCTCTACTGTTTTCTCACTGGGCCGCACATTTCATTTAGTCACGGAGGCCTCCTTTTCATCTTAATGTCTGTTCCTTGATCACCACCATTACCACTACTGTTTCTCTCTCCCGGCTCCTACCCTGCTCTTTTAGTCTATTATTTTTGCTGCCTCTAGAACGATCTTGGTAAATCACAACTCATCAGAGGCTCTCCATTGCCTGTGACAAAGCTCTTCTCTTAGGAATAAGACTATGATCTTTCCTGGCTGCTATTTCCAGTATTGTCTTCCTCCATTCTTGCATATGCCCCCATGCTCCAACTTAAGGCTGTTTTTGTCTTTCTTTCATTGCCCGTACCTCTGAACAAACGGAGCCCTTTATGGGCAAGAGTTACATCTTACTTTTTGACTCCTAAGTTCCTGACCCTCGTTAAGCATCAGTGCATGTTTGATTGAGTGGATTTGTCTGAGTAAAACAGCATCACCAACTAGAGCGGGAGATGGTTGATAAATTCTAATTTAAAGAAGAAAAACAAGAACAGACCCTTGATTTAAATTCTGACCTCTTCTTATCCTTCTGCCTGGCCTCTTCTCTATCTGAAACAACCCTCTAGCCAGAGGCTTAAATGTGAGCTGAAACCCCTGCTCATCTATCTCTAAATCATATGCTCTGCCTCTCTCTCCTCCTATCTTGTCTGTCTGCCTCTCTGCTGTAGCAAAACAACAAACCAGTGCATAGAAAGAACATAGGCTTTAGAGTCAGACAGAACTGGGTTCAGTTCTTGGCACTATCATGTTTTAGCTGTAGGACCTTGGGTAACCTCTCTAAATCTCATTTTCTAGTCTGTAAAATGTAGACAACAGTACCTATGTCTCAGCATTCCATTGAAGATGAAATGTGAAAATAAAAGGTGCTTGGCATACTGTAAGCCATTAGGAAATAATGGCCTGCTGCTGTTATTTCGGAAAGAGTTTTTGGGCTCTCACACTTGGATCTGAGGGCTAGAGCTGGAGCCCAGTGTCCATGGTGCTGGAGGTGGGGTCCCTTTCTTTGGTGGGGTGGGACTCATGGCTAATGGATTGACCTTTTGAGGTCTGTTTGTCTTGTAGGCTCTGTTGGACTTCCTATCTTAAGACTTCATACCTGGGACATGGATGCGCCCAACTTGTTCTCTCTTCCCTTTTTTTGTAGGCTCCCAGGCCAGTGCCAGTACTTGGGCTTGCCAGTGGCGGATTACTTCAAGCAGTGGATTAATCTGAAAAAGGTACTGTGTCTGAGCTCCAACTGGGTGCTTCCCCTGGTGCTCTTGTGCTTCAGAGCTCCCGTCCTTTGCTTTCTTTTCTTATATCTGTTCTCCTTCCTTTTCTTTTTGTTCTTCTCTTTTCTTAACCTCTTCCTTTTCCTTAGCTAATATGCACTGAAATGTGGTTATTTCTGACAGTGGAGAGCTGCTTGGGGACCAGGCAGCTGGGCAGATTATGACACTGCCCTAGTTGGTGTCCCCTAGACATGCAGAGAAGTCCAGTTGAGGAGATTTCTGGGGGCTCTTGCTCAGAGCTGAGTCTGTGGGCAGAGCTGCCTTGTCTGTAGGAGAGACGTGGCGCTAGCTGAGCCTCTGGGAAAGTATTCTCCTTTGTTGTTATCATGAATGTGACCTCTGACCCTCCTGACTGGCCCTGATATATCACTCTGGTTGGGAGGCAGAGTTCATTTAAGTTGGCTTTGTTCCTGCCTTGCTCCAGGAGAGCCTGGTTCATGTGAGGAAGAGCCATGGAATCTAGAGTCCAGTTCCCTTTGGACATGAGGGCAGAGACTGGAACTCATGTAGCGTCAAACATCTGGGGAGCTGGCGCTAAGGCTATGGACCGACAAGGACCCTGTGTGGCTAGGATAGTGAGCCCTGGAAGAGAATGAATCACTTAGAAAACTGTACTTTCCTAGCAGAGTATCCCTGCTCTAGAGGGATCCTTGCTCTGGGAGGCCCAGTGCACTAAGGAGACTCACCTCTATAAATCATTCTGATCTAAGGGCAGCAGTCCTGGAGCAGCCTCAGGAGCTTCATGCTACCAGTCAGAGGAAGCTCAGAGAAAGGAGAACACACCAGGGGTCAAGGTAGTGGCTCCCAGGGCGCTTAGAGAAGAGAGAGGTCAAGGGGGGTGAGGCTAGGTATGGCAAGGATTTGAGTCTTGACCTGGGCATTCAAGGGAGGTGGGATATGGATAGGAGGAGAAGAGAATGCTTTCTCGGCAGGGAGGGAAGCATGCTTTTGGTGTGTGTGGGGGCTGGAGCTAAGCAAACATGTGGAGTAGCAGTGGAAGAGAAAGCTTTATAAGTATTTGTGCCACACTGACAATGACCTTGGACTTAGTTCCATACTTTGTGGCATCATTTGTGAAGTCCTTTGCTTTCCACTGGTGGACAGGTGCTTTGCACTTGGCTTGTTTGCAGTTTGACTCCTACCCCCCTTTCCTGCTGATCTCCCATGAAACTGGGCAACTGCTGCTTACTACTACTCTTATGCTGAAGAAGCTAGGCACTGCCCTAGGTTTGGGCCTTGCCCTATGGCCTGCCTTCTGTCTGAAATGTCCCTCAGTCATCTTCATCGACATATTCCCTGCCCTGGAAGATTCAACTCAGTTATCACTTCTGAGAAGCTCAGCAGTCAGTCTCTTGCCTTGAGGTTCCTTGGCACTTGGGAAATCACTTATCTCAGTTGAAACTGAATCCATGTGTATTTCCTTCCACACATGGCTGTCTGGATCACAGAGATGAAGTCTGGTTCCTCTCTGTGTCTCCGGTGGCTAGGCCAGGGCTGGGTATAGAGTATGTGCTTAGTGAGTAATTGCTGGCTGACGGATTCATCTTTGAGGACTAGTTCCACAGAGGTCCCCCAAGGCAGAGCTAGGCATGTGGGTGGGGCTAGGCGTGTGGGTGTGGCGAGGCATGGACCCTGGAATATAGCATACCGGCTGTCAGAGCACATCTGAGCTGCTTGCTGGCCTCAGCAAATGCAATGTGAAGGCCCGGCCAGGCGAGGCAGGCGCTGACCATGAACAATTACTCTGTGAAGTTCACTAGACTTTTTGGTGTATGGATAGCTCCCTGCCTCCAGGTTCCTTGGCAGAAAGGCAGGAAAGCAGCCAACTCATGTTGTAACATTGCCACGCAGGGTCACCTTGGTGCTGCTGGCCCAAAGGGTGGGAGTAGAGGCAGGCTGCCCAGAGTCTGTTCAGCTTGGTTCCCCTGCAGACTGTGCTGACCTGAAGAGGAAGGGAATAGGTACAAGGGGAAACTGAGGACTCTGTTCCTAGTTGGCCTCGTGATTTCTTCGTGTGAGGTAAGCTGAGCAAGTCTGGGAGAACAAGGGGTCTAACCCCTTCCTCTCTGTACTCCAGCCACTTTGTATTGCAAAGGTGCTTAAAGGCCCGACAGGAGAGATGGCTTAACTCTGGACTTTAGCTCAGTCCTTACCAACAGCCATTCAGGACATAGAGGCCGCTGAGTCCTGGAGGCCCAGGGGCATGGTACTCTTTCTGACCTTTATGCTGTGTGACTTGGTGCAGGCTGCACTAAGATTCCTGCTTAAAAAGAGTAATGATAAAAGCCAAGCCAGAGAGGTCATTGTCAAGGTTGCAGGAATATTATATAAAAGCCTTACTCCATGCCTTGTGTCCCCTGTGTGACCCAGGCTCTGGTTCTCTACAGGGTCCCCTCCTGTCCTTGATCTTACTTTGCATTTCCCCCTTCCCTTTCTTCTCTCCTCCTCCTCCACTCCCCCAGCAGAGCATTACTCCTTGAGAAAGGTGGGGAAGGTCCTGGTCTGCTTGGTCACCTGAGACTTGCCTAGTGAGTGAGCAACTGGGGATGAATTCACCATGCCTATTTCCTAAGACCTCTAATCTGAGAAGAGGCAAAATGTCTTTCAGCTGCCCTTACTTCTCCAGAAATGGTGTGGGTTGCATCAGGAAATAGGCATTATTCAATGGCCAAGTTTCCACATCTCCCGCTGCCACCTACTTCCCCTGTAGCAGAGTGGAGCAGGCCCGTGTTTGCTGACATTTGGAACGTCATTGAATGATCTTATATTCTTATTGAGCTGTCAGCATAGAGAGGACTTGGGGCCCTGCTCCCAGCTCCCTCCAGGAGATCAGAGCTGTCACTGAGGGGCCAGAAGAATAAACACACACCCACACCCACACACACACACATGCACATGCATAAATATACACATGTATATGCATGTGAATGCATACACCCCAAGTGAGTATACTCCAGATTGCATGTCTGTATCCATACATGTGTTCATGTGTATGCACATATTCATATAAGCAGTCACCTGCAGAAGTATTTGGAGACATACCCAGACATGAAGGTGTTTATACATATGTATTCATAAGGTATAAAGATATGTGCACACAGGTAAACATACATATATATATGTAAAAAATATATATATCTTCATCAATAAATGAATATTCTTTTTTGTGTGTGTGTGAGACGGGGGATGGGTCTCCTCTGTCATGCAGGCTAGAGTGCAGTAGTACCAACACAGCTCACTGCAGCGTTGACCTACTGGGCTCAGATGATCCTCCCACTTCAGCCTCCCAAATAGCTGGGACTACAGGTGCCCATCACTATGCCTGGCTAGTTTTTGTGTTTTTTGTAGAAATGGGGTTTTGCCATGTTGTCCAGGCTGGTCTCAAACTCCTGGGCTCAAGCAGTCCGCCCTCTTCAGCCTCCCCAAGTGCTAGGATTGCAGGCATTAGTCACCGTGCCTGGCCAATAAATATTTTGAATGCCTTCTGTGTGCCAGGTACTGTGTGAGGGCCTGGGGATAAAAGAAGGTAGATATTGAATAAATAATTTTAGTTGCATTGAGTAACACTAAACAGTTCAGAGTCATGGATCATATAAGAAGGAACTAACTTAATAGGGTGGGGTCAGAGAATTGTTCCCTGAGGAAGGATGTCTAAGCTGAGACCTGAAGAGTGAGTTGGAATTGACTAAGCACAAAGTAGCATGTGACGAGAGACTGAGGTGAGGAGAAGCCTGGCAGCTTTATGAAACTAGAATGTAAGTTCTAGGAAGAGAAAGAATTAGTGTCTCTTGTTCACTGCTCTACCGCCATCACTCTGAATAGTTCCTGGCACACACGTTTAATCCTTATTTGTTGAGTGAATGAATGCCTAAAACGTAGTGAAGGTGGCAAAAGGAGAGTGGCATGAGATGAGGCTAGAAGGAAGTCAGGAGCCTATAGACCACACTTTGATTTTGACCCTGATGTTTAGGGTAAGAGGAAGCTATTAATGGGTATTAAATATAAGAGGGGTATCATCTGATTTGCATTCTAAGAAAGTTCTCTCTGGCTGTAGTGTAGAAGGAGTTAAGAGCAGATGCAGGAGACCAATTGCTGGTTTTTCTTAATAGGGCTATGGCATTTGTGGGTGGGACAAATCATTGTGTGGGTGACATTGCAGAACTTGTAGCATCCCCAGCCCCTGTTGATTGAATATCAATAGTGCCCCTCTCCAAGTCATTGTGATAATAAAAAATATCACCCCGTATACATTTCTAGTGGCCTGGCCAGGGTGGGAGTGGAGGAATACTGTCCTTGGTTGAGAACCACAGAATTAAGCTGTTTCTGTGGTCCAGGTGAAAGATGGTAATTACTTGGATTGAACCGGTAGCAGTGGAAATGTAGAGAAATGGGCCAATTCCTGAGTATTAAATGGTATAGTCGGTTCTGCTATAATGCAACATATAGATTTCTGAAAATCACTGTGCTAGAGAAAGTCATGCAATAAAAATTCAGTTAGTGACACATAAAAGATAGAAATCTAATAAAAATCGTAGCATAGTTTTACACATTAATGCTGAAGAAATACATAAATACCACAATAAATACGGTACTTTACTCTGTAAAACCCCAAAGTTTGCTTATAGAAATGGGCATGAGAAGGGTTGCAGCTTGTGAGTTATTGTGAAATAGTGGAAGAAGATCATCTGAAATCAGATGGAAAATTGTAACCAGATGAATGTGGTCCATAACATGCGGTGATCTAGGTGACTGGTAGATGTTTAAGATGTGTGCACGTATGTGTTTTATATATTCCTACCCAGCCCTGTTCAGTGAGGTATAGTTTCCTATGTTTATCTGGTGTTTCTTGTGAACAAAATTGCACATAAGCAAATGTAAAATTTGTGTTACTATAAATTGTTCCCAATACATCAGTTGCATTGGACAAATTTGCTCTTTCAACGAGTACTATAGTAGCACTGATTGTATAATAAACAGGAAATGGTGATTGGTTGTGAGGGTTGAGGATGAAGGAGGAGACCGTGATGACCCCGGGATTTATGATTTGAGCAACTGAATTGGAATGAGTTGACTGAGATAATGGGAGAAGGAGAAGTTTCAGGATTGGAAAAGAAGGTGAAGTCAATGTGGGGCATATGAGTTAAGATGCTTTTGAGACATTGAGGAGGCAGTTAAGTACATAGGTCTGGGGCTCAGGGGTGAAGCCTAGATAAGAGATGCAGATTTGAAGACCAGGCATGGTGGCTTATACCTATAATCCCAGTGCTTTGGGAGGCTGAGGTGGGAGGATAACTTGAGGCCAGGAGCTCAAGACCAGTCTGAGCAACATAGTGAGACCTCATCTCTACAAAAAATTAAAAAATTAGCCAGACTTGGTGATGCGTGCTCGCAGTCCTAGCTACTTGGGAGGCTGAGGCAGAAGGATCCCTTGAGCCCAGGAGGTCGAGGCTGCAGTGAGCTATGATTGTGCCACTGCACTCTAGCCTGCAGTGCAAGACCTTGTCTCAAAGAAATAAAAAAATTGGCAGTGTTATTGGTCTGTGATTGATAATTAAAGCATGAAAGTGGATGAGATTGCCAAAGAAGAGGGTATAGGGTGAGAAGAAAGCCTAGGACTGAGAAATATCAACATTTGTGAGATAGAGAAGGAATAGTCAAAAATAGAAAGAAAATACAATAAATAGTCCTGAATTACAGATTGCATTTTGTGTGCTAGACCTGTGTTTTCCAACATAGTTTCCACTAGCCACATGTCGCAGTGTATCACTTGAAACATAGCTAGTATGAGTGAAGAACACATTTTAAATTTTATTTAATTTTAATCAATTTAAATGAAAAACTTCCTTGGCCAGGTGCAGTGGCTCATGCCTGTAATCTCAGCACTTTGGGAGGCTGAGGTGGGCAGATCACCTGAGGTCAGGAGTTTGAGACCAGCCTGGCCAACATGGCAAAACTTTCTCTCTATTAAAAAAAATACAAAAAAATTAGCCGGATGTGGTGGCAGGCGCCTGTAATCCCAGCTACTCGGGAAGCTGAAGCATGAGAATCATTTGAACCCGGGAGGCAGTGTAGGTTACAGTGAGCCAAGATCATGCCACAGCATTCCAGGCTGGGCAATAGAGTGAGACTCCATCTCAAAAAAATTAATTAATTAAAAACTTCCTTGAAAAATTTTATGTTTAGTACAACGTGAGTTGGTGAATCTACATTTTAAACTGTTAATTGTATAAAATCTAAATACAGATTAAGTATTTCATTTTTTTTTTTTTTTTTCTGAGACAGAGTCTTGCTCTGTTGCCCAGGCTAAAGTGCAGTGGCATGATCTTGGCTCACTGTAGCCTCTGCTTCCTGGGTGTAAGTGATTCTTGTGCCTCAGCCTACCAAGTAGCTGGGACTACAGGTGTGTGCCACCATGCCAAGCTAATTTTTGTATTTTTAGTAGAAATAGAGTTTTGCCATGTTGGCCAGGCTGGTTTCCAACTCCTTGCCTTAGCAATCAACCTGCCTTCGTCTCCCAAAGTGCTGAGATTACAGGCATGAGCCACTGCGCTTGGCAGATTAAGTATTTCTGGTGAAGTTTTAGCATCCCAATTGAGATGTACAGTAAGTGTAAGTTACACATCAGATTTCAAAGACTTGGTATGAAAAAATGAAAAATGTCTCATAATTTTTTGTATTGATTACATGTGAAATAGTATTTGGCTATACTAAAATAAAGTAAATTATTAAAATAATTTTATCTGTTTCATTTTACTTTTTAGTGCGGCTACTAGAAAATTCTAAGTTTCATATGTGGCTCACATTATATTTCTATTGGACAGTGCTATGCTAGACACTATGGTTATGTACCTACATTGTCTAGTCCTCACAGGACCCAGTTCAGTGGTTGCTATTATTTTTCACATTTTAAGATTGAGAAAACCAAGGTGTGGAGAAATGATGAAACTTGCTGAATGGTTTCACATTAGTACGTGGCAGAGCTTGAACTTAAATTTAATTTTGCTAAATGCTGAAGAGACAGAGAGAGTAAAAAAGTGATAGAAGAAGAAAGGTCATAAGAGTGTGGTATTGCAGAAACCAAGAAAAAGTGTTTCAGAAGAAGAGGAGTGGTCAGTTCAGAGAGGGCTGCACAAGGGGAAGACTAAAATATGAGCCCCGAACTTAATAACAAGGACCTCAGTGATCTTGGTCCTGAGTGGCATGATAGGGACAGGAGCCAGATTGGAGTGAACTAAAGAGTAAATGAGAAATGAGGAGATAGAGAAACTTCAGCCTTTTCAGAAATGTTGAAGGAGAGAGAAAGGACAAGAGCTGTGGCGGGGCAAGTGGGGGTTAAAGCGGGTTTTGTTTTTAAGGTAGAAGACGCGTTTTTCTGTAAGATTTATTAGAAAAGGAAATCCTGTTGAAGGTGCAGGGGAGAAGAAGCCAGTAAGGGAGGCGTCTGAGGAAGTGAGAGGAGAAGGGATGGAGAACCTAGACTCTTGAAATTGGCTCTCTTTAGGAGGAAGGTCCCTGCTTCTACTGGGACAGGAGGGAAGGAGAGGAAGATGGGCACAAATGGAGGTAGGTGGGCTTGTAGATTTGGTGGCAGCAAGTTGAGGTAGTTACCGTCTGATGGCTTTTATTTTTCTGTGTGAAACAAGATGAGTCATTTGCTGATCACTAATAGGGAAGGGCTGGGGAGGGTTTACAGGATTGCTGTAGTTCTAGTAAAGAATAGATGTTTGAACTGACTTGAGAAGTATAGTAGGATTTCTAGGCAGTGTTGAGGATCCAGTTGAGATTGATTGTATTAATTCACTGTGGAACCACTCTGTTCAGTTGTATGACTTTTCTTTATTGAACCTCAGCTGCCTGGTTGTGGGCATGGAGAAAGTAGACATTTAGATTCATCCAGGGTGGAGATTTTCCTCAAGGAGGTTTGATGAAAGGGATAGGGAATTGAAAATATTGGTAAGACAGCAGTTGACAAGATGGATTATGGGATCTAAGCTGGATGTTGGAGGAAAATAAGATAGCAGGGGGTCTGATGGATGTGGAAAAAGTAAATAGGTACCAATAAAATGAGGAACTGGTATGCCGGGTATAGTTTAACATGCCAGATGGAAGGATTAGAGATTATGGTTAGAGAATAGGTGTCTGAATTAGTGATTTCAGAGATGGGGCAGTTCTAGGTGTTGGCAGGTTCTGAGTCTCAGGGTATGGCCATGGAAATGGGTAGCTGATGTTGAATGGAAAAGAATGTTATTATGAATAAGGAATCAAGAAACAGAAAGGATGGATGAGACTTCCGTAAGGATGTGAGTATGTGTATGTATGCATGCACGCATAAAATATGTTTCCCTATTGCATGTGCATGGACACATATGTATAAATGTAATACAAATGCATACCTACACACATAGCCACACAAGCGTGTGCACACCACACATATTTGCAAATTGTGTGGAATTCCCTCTGACGCCTGGGCCTGAATAGGGTGGTGCTATGGTTTGGATGTTTGTCCTCTCCAGATCTCATGTTGAAATTTGATCCCTAATGTTGGAGATGGGACCGAACGGGAGGTGTCTTCGTTGTGAATGAATGGATTAATGTCCTCCCTGGGGCAGGAGTAGGGGATATCAGTGAGTTCTCACCGTATTCATTCCCAAGAGAGCTGGTTGTTAAAAACAGCCTGGCACTTCCCCCTGTCTCAACTTGCTTCCTTTTGCCATGTGATCTCTGAACAAGCTGGCTTCCCTTTACTTTCTGCCTTGAGTGGAAGCAGCCTGAGGCCCTCACCCCATGTCCAATCTTTAACTTTTCCAGGCATCAGAAGCATGAGCCAAATAAACCATTTTTTTAAAATAAATTACCCAGCCTCAGGTATTCCTTTATAGCAACACAAAATGGACTGAGGGAGGTGGGCTTCTGGAGAAGCAGGCAGGCAGCCTTAGGAGGATTCTGAGTCAGTCCTGGCAGGCAGGGCTCAGCCAGTCAAATCTAGCAGCTGTAGGGACAAGGGCCACCTGGAATTTAACAGACCCTGATATATCAGGGTATGAAGATTGCTGCTCCACTTTTCCTCTGCCATCTGTACACTATGCCTTGCTGCAATTTCTGGGTGCTCTAAAGAGGATGGGATTGGGAACAGCTCTTAAAGAAAATCTTGGGTCCCTCCAAGAAGCATTCTGTCTCTCCCCCTCCCCTGGGAGGGTGCAGCAGGAGAAACTGCCGAAGGGAGGGTTGGTGTCTACGATGGAGTGCGACTTTTCCTGACCTTGGAGCATTCAGAGTCCCAATCAGTGCAGTAATAAATTAAGGGCTTATGGAGGAATAAATTCTCGGCCTTAATGAAGTTCTTTGCTGGGGGCCATAGGCAGGTCAGCAGGTCGGGATGATGCAGATTGGAGGCTTCAGCAAGTGGGCTGAGCTGGCTGGGAAGTCATCAGGAGTGAGGGGATCCAAAACCCTGCTAGTCAGTTCACTTTTGGGGAGCTGTGAGGATTAAGCTGCTACGGAAGCTAGGATACTATAGAAGGGTGGCTGCAAGGTGCTGTCCACAGAGCTCCTCTGCTGGGGCTATTCAGAAGCTAACTTGGAAAAAAGAACAAACAAAAATGAAAACCAAGAGAGGTGTGAATAGCTAGGGGGCTCCGCAAGGTGTTTGTTTTGTTTTATTTTGGAGAGGGGGAGAGTTTGCGCTGAAGGCAGTTACTTCTGGGTCACTCTGAGGTCAGAACCAGACTGGGGCTGTGGTCTCGGTCTTGGGCATCATCCAAAGTGCAGAGCATTGTCTGTGGGGCAGTGGGCAGTTGTGGGCTAGTGTCCTGATGGGAATCAGCTCTGCAGGCCAAGTAGATCAGGGCCTTCATCTCTCTTTGGGAAAAAACACATGCACAGAGCACTAGGTATAGATGAGGCGGAGGTGTGAGCACAGGCATAAGATAAGAAGAGAGTGAGTGGGAGAGCAGCCCAGAGTGCTTGCTGCTGGGTTTGATGCCGGAACCCCAGGAGGGACGAGTCTTGGAGGCTGGAGGCTACTGAATTGTAAGCTGAAACAAGAACCTGAGCCTTGAGACTCCAGATCCTGAGCTCTTTCCCCTTTCAACCCACTCTCTGCAACATCTGCTGTTGGGAATAAGCTCTTGGAGTGTAGTCCAGAGATAGAGGACTCTCTCTGTCTTTGGAGTGAGGGGCTGCCAAAGCTAGAGGGAATGTCTCCTTTCTTCCCATCTCCCTGCCCCCATGGTGTAGTGCCCAGCCTGGGCTTTTCCTTTAAATATGTCTTACAGCTGTCTGAACTCTGAAATTTCTTTCACTCCTTCCCTCGCCTTGTTAACATGTGTTGCCTTTGGGGTAATCAGGGAAAAAATATTATGTCCTTTTACAATTACCAGGTTTTGGAATATTAAAATGTCTCGCTGCATCGGCACTGTTATTTTGATTGGTATTCTAACCTTTGACTAGCCCATAAAGCGCGCCGCTCCTGAAGCCAATATTGCAGGACTGAAATTTAATTCCGAAATGATTCCAGATAATAGGGAGACAGATAATATATGCATGAAGGATATTATGTTTGGACTAACTGCAGCAGGGCCAGGGCTGGGGAGCTGAATAATAGCCCAGAGTGAGTTATAATCTGTGGGACAGAAATGCCTTACTGTCAGGGCCAGGAGGGGAACTCTTAAATCAAAGGCACAGGAAAGGGTGTGATTGCAGGGTGCTTGTTTTGACAGGAAGAGCACCAGAGCCAAGGGTAGGTAGTAAAGGCTCTGCCCCATCTTTTCTCTTGAGCAAGATACCAAGGCCCTGGATGATCTAGTTGATTGCACCATTCCTATCTCTACATCTCCTGTCTCTCCATAACATTCCAGCCATATCAAACTTCTTACTGTTTTTCAAATATACATGACTGTTTCACCTCCCCTTACATATACTGTTTCCTTTTCTTACATTGCCTTCCCCTTTTAGTGTGTTGGGAAACTCCTGTTCATCCTTCAAAACCCTTGTAGGTGATGCTTTCTCTGATGTTCCCCCACCTCTGGTAGAAATAGTAAGTCACTTCCTCCTTTGTATGGCTTCAGAACTTTGTATTGAGTGTATTACATGCTTTTGTAATTATCTTCCCACTATACTGTGAGCTCACTGAAGTCTGTATACCACCCATCTCTGAATTTCCAGTGCATGGCACTGGACCTGGCACACAGTAGGCATCAACAAGCATTAATTGAATCCACACTGAATCTTGGGCTAGACTAAAGAGCTCCAGAGTCCAGATGCCTATTCCTCTGCTGGAATTCCCAGACAAATAAATTTAGAGAAATTAAGAAACTTGCCTAAAGGCACATAGCCAGGAAGAGGTGAAGCTAGGATTTGAACCCAGGTCAGTGTGCTCTTTTCTTCAGACCATGTATCTTAGGGAAGTGGGCAGGGAAGGAATTAGAGGTTAAGGTACGAAAGACAGAAATTCATTGCCCTGACTCCTTCCTTCCATAGCTCAGGACTTGGGTCCACTTTGCTGGAAACTGCATTAGTTCTTAGCATTTATGGGACTCAGGTCCCAGAAGGGATTGTGCCTCCTGTTGCTGCTGTTGACCTTTGGACAGTTATTCCATACAGAAGACATTTCTCGATTGTGAGTTTGTAACCGAGAATCAGGACAGTACCTTAGGAAAGGTACTTAAGTGTGGTTTTGGAGAGCTCTTAGAGAAGTAAGCAGGCAGAGTACAAGGAGCTCTTAGCAATGTCAGAAAATGCCACAGACATTCCCTTCCTCCTTCAGGACTTGTGGAACTTGTGTTTTGCGTATATAGTGATAAAGTACATAATGGAAAAAAAAACTGTAGTAAATTCGTTTTTGTTTTTGTTTTTTTTTTAACGTGGACTTGTGTTTTATTTTTTGAGACAGTCTTTTACTCTGTCACCCAGGCTAGAATGCAGTGGCGTGATCTCAGCTTACTGCAATCTCCGCCTCCCAGGTTCAAGCGATTCTCATGCCTCAGCTGCCAGAGTAGCTGGGATTACAGGGGTGTGCTACTATGCCCAGCTAATTTTTGTATTTTTGGTAGAGATGGGGTCTCGTCATGTTGGCCAGGCTGGTCTCGAGCTCCTGGCCTTGAGTGATCCACCCACTTCAACCTCCCAAAGTGCTGGGATTACAGGCATGAGCCACTGTGCCTGGCCTGTGTTTTATTAATTACAATATTATCTGCAGAAACCTGGAAAAATAGTACGGCTGTATGTGAGATTTACCCCTCATTTAGTCTTCAGGTGATACATGGTGTATACACCGAGTCCTGGGGAGGTGGGATGTGGCTCACAGCTGGAAACTGCTGTGCAAAGGAAGAGCTTTGGAGCCAGAGGAGTCTGGCTTGGATTTCTAATATTGCTACTCACTAGCTCAGTGATCTGGAGCAAGTCCCTCTCTGAACCTGTAAATGATGACTAATACCTGTCACACAGAATTTAGGCTCTGGAGTCAAGTAGACCTGATATGGAATCTTGGCTCTACATTTACTAACTGTGGGGTTTTAGAAAAGTCACTTAACTTCTTTGAGCCTTGGTAGCTCCCTCTATAAAACAAGAAAAATCATATCCACTTTCTAGAATTGACCTGAGGATGAAATGATAGCACTATGCCCCTGCCCTTCCCTTATCCTGGTACTGGCCACTGGAGATGAGATGACTAGGCTACAGGGAGAAGAGGAGTCGGGGGGACAGGAGATCAAGGTAGACATACAGGACATTGTGGGCAGGAGCTAGGAAAAAGAGACTCTCACAGCAGAGTTCATGTGAGCATTGGCAAGGATGAGCTTAATGCTGTCATTGGACCAGCTTACCCTCAACTCACACTGAGGAACAGAGTCGATCATCTCACACCCTTGATTCTGGCTACCATCAGCATGCCTGGCTGTCCAATGGAGTACAGAGGCACTTTCACCTTAGGTCAATTCCTGGCCTTATCATCTACCTGTGTTATGCTCTTGGACAAGTTGCTTACCTTCCCTGAACCTTGGTTTTTTCATTTGTAAGGTAGAGATAATTAATAATAAAACCAGGTGCTGTTCTAAATGCTTTTTACAAATTAACGCACTTAATCCTCAAACAATTCTAAGGGAGAAGTTCCATTATTAGCCATTGTACACCTGAGGAAACTAAAGGGCAGAGAGGTTCATCAGTTGGTGAGTGATAGAGTAAGTATTTGAATCTAGGCAGTAGACTCCAGAGTCCATGCTCTTAACTGCTTTACTTTGTTGCTGCCAGTGCAAAAGAGGGAGGAGTCATTTTTGTTTGGGGTGTGGGAGAGAAAATCAAGAAAGGTTTTGGTGAAGATAATTGAGTCTTGAAAGATGAGTACGTTCTCAGGTGACGGTGCAAGTGCATCCAGGCAAAGGGAGGAGTGTGAAGAAAGGCCTGAAGTGGTGAAGCACTTTGCAGGATTGGGGAACTACACACAGCAGTTTTCAGGTGTTTTAAGCTACTTGTGTGGACCAGCCATGTGTATGCTTTTACTGGAGGAAAAGAGGAGCGAGAGTGAGCATGTGCAGTAAGGAATCATTGGCCAATGTCTAGAGTGCTGCCAGCCTAAACTGCCTTCTAAGAGTGGTACAGTAGCTCCAGAAAACTGCCACGTTTACGTGCATGAAGGGAAGAGAGAGCCCGTGGGCCAGCGATAGCAGGGAGGGAAGCAGCCACCGTACCTTTTAGTATATTAGCTATGGACAGTCTGAGACCGTAGGCAGAAGACCTCTATATCCTTACGGTAAATGTGGGAAATCACAGTGTGAGGAATCAATTAGATCATGCTTGTAAAGCTCTTAGAGGAATGCTGGCACTCAGTGTTAGGTGAGCAGCTTGGTACACCCTCAGCTGGAGAGCTAGCCTGCCTTGCTCTGCATCCCTGGTGGGTGTGGCTACACTGGGTATGGCAGGAGGGGGAGCAGGAAAGAAGCAGGTGAGGGAATCAGCTCAAGGCAGCTGGGATTCTTTCTTTCTCTCGAGGTTCCCTGCAGCTGCTGCAAAGCGACCTCCCCACTGGAGTTCTTATAGTGCCCTCCATGGCAGGCCCACCCTAGGGCCTGCCTTCTCTTGCTGGCTGCTGCTCACAGTCTGTATTCTGTCAAATGAGGCAGCCTCTTAGTCCTAGTCCCATAATGAGCCCCACCTGCCTTTCTCTTGCATCCTTGAGGAAGTGAATTCTGGGCTCGCTCTGGAGCACAGGAAAGTTGGGAGCTCTGCTGGGTGTGTTTGGGACCTGGATTTAAACCTAGGTATTCTGTTGAGTGTGTACTCCAACCATTTGGGCCAGTTACTAGGGCCCAGTGCAGCTCAGAGCCCATGCCTCCTTGTTGTTGTGGAGCCCATGCCTCCTTGTTGCTATTGTGTATGGGGTGGTCTGTCTGGGTAAGGAACCACACGCCACTTGAGGAAAGGGACTAGATATACTGCTTCTCTTAGTCCACAGAGCTAGACAAGCAGAGGGGACTTCAGCAAACTAAGAGGCATAAATACTATAGAAAAGTTTGGGAGAAAGATAGGGTGTGGTGGCAGGGGAAAGATGTACATATCTGTTGAGTCTGAGAGGGTTAAAGTTAGTCTGCCTTGTCCCCAGGGTTTGTGTGTGTGTGTGTGTGTGTGTGTGTGTGTGTGTGTGTGTGTTTCCTCTTCTTTTGATTTTGCTGATGCTACTCTAGACCCTGAAACTGGGAGTAGTGGCAGAAAAGAAGAGGAAAAGAAAGACAGGGTAACTTCCTTCAAGGCAGGAGGCACAATCCTGCCTTCCATCTCCCACACTGCCTGTAGGTCAGTCTGCAAAGGCAGGTTTCACCATGTTTATCAGTATCAGTAATAATAGAGCACCAATGCATTGAGCCCCAGTTGATGCCATCGGTGTTGGATACTTTACACACATTATTGCATTTAATCCTCATAGCTACTAAGGGGCTGCGAGGGCTATTGTCCCTATTTTGTGGGTGCTGAAATAGAAACTCAGAAGCCTGCCTGCCACATGACCAGGAGGATGCAAATTCAGTGTCTCTCCTTCCATAGCTTCCCTCTTGTCACTTGGCCCATAGCAGATGCCACCTGAAGGCAGTCTGGCCTGGTTTGAACTGGAGACCCAGGCAAACATACAGCCGCCATTATCAGTTGTGTGGTCAATGACAGTCAGTGAATGGGCAAGGATAGGGATTGGCCTTGTAGTCCAGGTCTCTTGAGAGTGACACCACTGTGACTGTAAGAGGGTGCATCCATTTGTATATGTGTGTTTGTGTGTGTTTAAAGAAGTGCATTCACCCAGTTGGGGAGGTCTGTGCAGGCTTGAGTGTGTCTGTGTATATTCTTATGTGTGCACGGGCCCACAAATGGGAATGTGGATGAATGTGTTGTCGGTATGGGATTTGTGGTCTGACTCTAGGTACTGGAGGTGGGCAGATGAGGCCCTTGTCCTTGAAGGGCAATATGGTGCAACACAGAGAGATCGGGACTGAACTTGACTCTAGAAGTGAAAGACATGGGCTCTGGTGTTGGGTTACTTGCCCTTTCTGAGTCCTCAGTTTCCTCATTTAACAAATAAGGGAGTTGGATGAGGGAGTTTCTTCTTGTGGTCTCTTGGCCTCTTCTATCTCTGCCATTATGAGATCATTCATGGAAACTTAGGTTTTCCCTTTTTGCTCCCATCTAAAAATGAGACAGATGCAAGGAAGACAGCAGAAGTTCCTCTTTTACCCTTACCACCTTCAATCTCTGGCCTTGGGATGGTTCCACTGTCCCACTGGAAGAAGCTGAGGGTCCAGGGAAGGCAGGGCATTGCTCGGCATCAGGACAGGAGAGCTGGGGACTCAGGCGTTGTGGAGGAGTTTGGATAGCTGTCACTTGTCATATTTTGGGCTGGCTTGGACTGAAGCCAAATGCCTTTAGGCTTTGGGCTTCACCATGAGAATATAGGATGAGAAGAAGCTCATTGTCTCCCTGCTTCTTTGTGGGTGGAAAAGAGAGGAGCCTCTCAGTACCCTAAAGCCAGGGAACAACCGAGGCCCTTCCTCTGATCTCTTATCGTCTATTTGTTCTCTTGGCAGACACCAAGTGATGGCCAGGTAGAGACTAGGATAAAATAGCTGGATGTGTATTCACATTCATATGTGACCATGCTGGCTCAACCCATGGTCTTTCTGTGAGTTGACTTGGCCTGCTGCCACCTCCCTTGGGGGAAGAGTGGTTTGAGCTTGGGTGCCTTACCTTTCCTTGGCTGACTCCTCAGGGCTGATCTGGGTGGCAGCTATAGATGGGACCTTTGGCTGTCTCAAGTGGGATTGTAGTAGGTTTTTATTTATTTTTCCCATGAATTGGTTTTCAGTTCCCTATAATTTCTGAATTTGACCGGCTGGGGCGCTAGAGAAGGGGTGGACAATGATAGTACAGTGCCCTCCGCCCTAATGAAGACATTTCTCTCTTGGTTGGGCTTAGATCCCCTGGACCTAGGTCTCAGGTAGCAAGAGTCCTGTGCTCTGCCTGGGCTGGGACATCTATATTCACCTCCAGCCACCAGTCACCCTGTGAAGTCCTATGGGCTGGGACCTCTGGACTCAGAGGTGACTCAGACCTGGTCTCCACCTGTACAGAGCTCCTGGTCTGGTGGGGAAGATGGATGGGTCAATAGGCAGATGGGGGGAAAACACAGTAGAAGTGGTAAGTACAGTGATAGAAATATGTGTATGGGGTGTGTATGAATCATCTGTGTTAAAAAATTATTTTGAATTCAGCTCTGTACTGAGTCAAAATTTACAAGAGACAGAGGATCCATGTAAACAAGTCTGTGTTCGTGTGCCTCCTGCCTGTGCCACTCGGTAAGCTTTGAGCTACCCTGATGAGCTGGTCCCTGCTAGTGCCTGCTGTGACTTCTTTAAAGGCCCTAAAGCAGGGCCCTCAGGAGACCCTAGATTGCCTTCGTTGGAAAAGAGGGTGGCCCGCCCCGGGGAGATAAGGTCCAGGCTGGCTGCTTAGGAAGTGTTTTTGTGTGGATGTGGGCAGGTGGGCTTGAGTGTGCACAGGCATGAACCCAAGTGTGCTTATGGCAGCTGTCAGTGGCCTGTCCCCAGCACCACAACCAGGTCTTATGTTGCTAGGCCTGGGCTTGGCACCTACTTGGCTGCAAGCAGGCTGGCGGGCTGCAGGCAGATCCCAGGGCAAGCCTGAGGCCTCCCCAGTGGTGTGTTTGCTGTGCCTAATTACCCGGCAGTTGTTTAACTATGCAAGCTGCATGCCTGCCTTTATTGCGCTGTGATTGCTGAGCTGCCTATGGGGAGTGTCATAAAAAGATATAAAATGCCCATTATCTGTCTGACGCCCTCCTCCTGGACTGTGGGTGTTTGTGTTTTATTTTATTTTTATGGCTTGAGGGAAGCTCTGCAGAAAAGCAAGGGAGGGAAGAAGAGGGAGTGGAGGAGAGGCCCATAGGAATTGGGGGTTGGGAGAATAAGCCGCTTTCTACTGTGGTCAGAAGGGCTCTCCTAACCAGAAGGATGATACGGAAATGGCAGATCTCCAGGGTCAGGACAAACTGCTTAGGAAATAAGCCCCAGATCTTCCCCTCCTCATCCACCTAGAAGTCTTGCAGCTTATGTTTCCACCTTATCTAAGTATGCTAGCTTCTCCCTGCTTTAGGCCCATTGCTTTGGGTGCAGGACAGGGTTGTGAGAATGGTCTCTCATTCCCACCCAGTTCTTTACCAGCTTGGATAACTCAGATTGTGTACTGGCCTCCTAGAGCGCCATTGCTTGCTTTGGGGCAAATATCGTTAGCACTGCCACCTGCTCCTATTGCTCTATTGAAGCCTTCCATCCCTTCAGCTTCCCTTCTCTTACTAACTACAGTGGTATGTTCAGGACGAGCCTATCCAAGAATTCACTGGGTCTTAAGGAAACTACGTAGACTATGAGAGGGAAGGGAATTAATACAGATTGAGGACTTACCCTGTGCCAGACAGAACCTGTGTAAGGCACTGAGGGCAGAGATCAGACTCCCAGGGACCCTCCCCTTGAAGAGCTCACACTATGTAACCAGAGTGCCAAGGTTTATGGTAGGTATTCAATAAATGTGTATCAAATGGGATTGAATTCAACATAGCCATTCATTCATTCATTTTCATTCAGTAAGTGGCTTTTGAGCACCTACTGGGTCAGGCACTCTGCCAAGCACTGAGGATAAAATAGTGAGCAAAATAGACAAAATCCTAGCTGTCACTGGTCATTAGAGTTTATTGGGAAAAGAACTTAAGGATTTAAACTCTGGATATTGTGATTCCAAAAACCCTGCCCTTTCAACTGTGATAAGTTATTTCCTGTGCCTTAACCATCAAACCGTAGACTATCAATGTACTGATCTTCTCTACTTGAAAAATCTTAGTGTCTACTGAATGAAGTATAAGCTCTCTAGCCTGACCTTTGAGACATTCGAAGTCCCTTTGAGCTATGTCAAGATAGCCTGTATGGTCAACTTCCAAGCATTATTCACAGTTATTCCATTTGGCTAGGAAGTCCTTTGCTGCATTCTTGCCTAGTGAACATCTAGGCAACATCTTGCCTTGCTTATCCTTCAAGACCTAACTCCTCTTATGTCCTCTGTGAAGACTTGTCCAGTTTGCCAGTGGAACTTCCTCCCTCTTCACACACCTATATCGAGTGCCTTCAGAGGGCTAGGCATGGTGCTAGAGCCTCCTCTGACTTTGTTCACAGTTGGTGAGCCTGCTGTGGGTTCCTTGCACTTCTTTGATCAGAATTAACTTATTTTAAAGAAGAGTTTTATTGAGATATAATTCATATACCATACAATTCACCCATTTAAGGTGTATAATTTGTTGTTTTTTAGTGTATTTACAGGATTGTGCAACCATCATCGCCATCTAAATTTACATTTTTGTCCCCACTAAAAGAAACTCCATTAACAACGACTTCTCATTTCCCCGCAAATGCCCCAGCCTGAAGCAACTACTCATCTACTTTCCATCTCTATACATTGCCTATTCTGGCAATTCTGGGAACTTCTTATGTGTGGTTTTTTGGTGACAAGCCTCTTTCACTTAGTATATTTTCAAGGTTCATCCATGTTGTATTATAATTTAGTACTTCATTTCTTTTTACTGCCAAATGATATTACATTGTATAGATAATACCACTTTTTTAAAAATTCTCCCATCAGGTGATCAATATTTGGGTTGTTTCTACTTTTTGGCTGTTAAGAACTTTCATGTGCGAGTTCACTTTGTCGTTTTTGCCTTTTTAAAAAAACACATGTCTGTCTTTCCTAGTACATTGTGAACTCCGTGAGAATAGGGGTCACTGCTATATTGTTGACTGCTGTACCCCCACCACTTAGCCTGTGGATAATACTCAGTAAATGTCAGTGAATAAAAGCATGCAAGCTTTCTCATTCTCGTTCCCCCCCTTGTGATGTAATAGCAAATTGGTGGGACCTGTTTTACCCCCTAGCCCACTCTGCTGTGAGTATAGCTGTATAGGCGTATCTGCCACCTGTGCAGGAGTGTAAGTTCATTTATCAGTGCCCTGGACCAAGCCTCTTTAGTTAAATCCTTCACCAACAACAGGTGATCTGAGAAACTTTCTTGAGTTGTCCCTGGGGTAGCAGATATGGCCTCGAGCAGACTCAACACTGACTCCACTATTCTCTCTCCTTCCCTCTTCTGGGGTCCTCTGAATTGTTTTATGCATGGAGGGCTGGAGCTGTGGGAGGATGCTTGCGGGAGGGAGTGTTGGGCTGGGTGGCCTCCTGGCTCAAAGCCAGGCCAGCTTTATGGTAGCTCTGGATACCTGGCATCTGAGGAGAAGAGGCTCCCCCTGCCATTCCAATCAGTAGCCCATATGAACCAGGTCCATGGAAGAAAAGGAATTTCTAGAACCAATAGCTTCTGAGAGATTAGTAAAACCAATAGTTCTCTTTTCTTTGTACTTACTCACCCTAATAGTTTGAGCCCATAATTAGAATTGGGCTTTATTAGGCTAATTAGGAGGGAGGAATGATGGCAGGAGGGCATGTGGAGATGCATCAGTGTGGTGGGCAGTAAATCTAGGCTTTTAATAGGTTTGTTCTGTAATCAGATGGTTTGGAAGGCTGACTGGGTGGCTGCCCCCCCTTCCTTGTACTCCCACCACTCCTTGAAGTGGCCTTCACACTTTGCCGTCCTTGTCCTCGATGCTGGCAGCAGCGCTGGGATATGGGGGCTCAGGAAGGAGGGAGGAGACCCCACCCGGAGCTTCATTGCCTATGCACGCGCCGTCCAGCCTGGCGGCATGATTACCTTGCTGAGAAATCCGTCCAGGCGCAGGGCTGCTGATAGCAATCATTGATTAAGAGGGTAATTGTCCTGAAAATTCAGATTGATCAGAAGGCAGAAATGATAACTTGTGTAACTGTGTTTAAAGCCACGTCCTGTCAATAGAAGAGACTGAGATGTATCGCACCAAGAGGGGGGCAGAACGGATGGGTGTGTGCAGGCGGGCGGGTGCTGCCATCCTTCTCTCAGGGCTGAGCAGGATGTTTCTTGTCAGTAACCTGGACTATTGGAGATTCAATCACTTTTATCTCCCCCTCTCTCTCAATCCAAATGCCTTTTCATATTAGGAAATTAGAATTGGCCCTGCTCATGCAAGATTTATTAGCTCTGCTGAGCAGTCGCACCGAAGAGTAAATGATTTTGCTTTGCCGGAGCTTTTTACACATTAGGACCCAACTTCTCCTTTCCTACTCTGTGCTACTGGCTGCCTGGAGGAGGGAGTGAGCTCTAGAACTGAATACTCGGGGAGCGAGGGAAAAGCATCACTTGGATCTGGCTTCTTGATCTGCTGACTTTTGGTATCTGACTGACTTCCTCCTACCTGATCCCCAGACCTGTCCCCTACTGAGGTCTAGGGTTGTCCCTCTCCTGAGGAGATGAGATTTATTCCTCAGCCTTGGATGCCCGGGTGGTGGTTTATCTTGGGAGGAAGGGCTCAGAGAGGACTAGAAGAGTTGGAGGAAGCAAGGCCAGGCGAGGGGCAAGAGTGTGTGTTGGGTCAGGACTGGCAATAGCAGCAGAGAATAGAGAGGACACCATGACTTCTCTTCTCAGAGCCCAAGCCTATACTCCTTTCAGGAGTGGGGCCACAAGGACCAGAGCATCTTTCTGAGCCCCTGGGGAAGTTGTCCAGGAAGCCACCTGGCTGCTTAGAGAGTGTGGAACCTGTTTAGAACAAAGCTGAGGGTGTCTGGGCCTGCTGCCTGTGTGTATCTAAGGTACTACAAAGTTGACTCCAGCTGAGGCTATCTGATCTGCCAACAACACAGGCTTAGTGGAAGAAGGACTGGGGCTCCATTCCATGTTTCTGGAACCCTGCTGTGACCTTGGGCTGAGAGACAGTATGGGCCTGGTGTGGCCAGTTGGACCCAGCCTGCCCTGAAAGCCAGGGCACCAGCAGGCTGGGCTTACTGTAGGGAGGACAGTTCCCCTTCACTGAGGCTATACAGTCTCTCTCCTTCTTGCTTTTCCTTTTTAGCCCCCCACCTCCTTGGGTTGCTTGGGCCCGTGGATGAACATCAGTTACTGTCATTTTCACCCTCCTTATTGCAATTGTCTGATCCTGGAGGTCTAGTGGGATAGAAAAAAGTGTGAGAATCTTTCTGATGTAGGAGCTGAGGGAAGGTTAATGGAACTTCTGGATTTTTTTATGAAAGGGATCCCAAGGACTGCCCATTTCAACATCTCTTTCCCCTTGTGTTTTGCTCTTTTACTTGGCCCCATGAAGCCTCTTTTTTTCTGCTTTCAAGTTATTTCCCCAAGTGGAATTGCGACTGGGCAAACTTGAGAGCTGTGGCTGGAAGTGATGGGGTTCCTGGGAGTGAACAGTTGGAGTAGATAGCAGCCATTCTGGCCCAGAAAAAGGCTGAGTTTTGGGGCAGGGGATAGAGGGAGGGAAGTGGGGAAGCTTTTGGGAGGAAAGAATCTGAAGAGTGTCTGTAAGATGTTCCCTAGATGGGACCTGCTCTCAATAGACCACCAGGCCACCAGCTTTCTGCTGAGGGTCCGCTTAGGTCTTTCCTGTACATCACAAGGCATTGTCCTCAGAGAAGCCTTGACACTCCTAGAAGGCTCCTCCCACTAGGCTGGATTGGGCAGGGCAGACCTTCCCTCTGCCTGTGCCACTTCCACTGACCCCGCACCCGTCACAAATGTGCTAAGGGATAGGGTAGTCTTGGGAGCCTGGTGTAGCCCCACCTCCCCCACTCTGCTAGATTGTGAAGGCGTGGGTGCCCAGATGGAAGTGCTGTGCCATGGGCAGCTTGGACTTGGAGATAGAGAGCTCAGAAGACAGATTCCCAGGGGAGTGAGAGAAGCACACCATCTCTACAGGGTAATATAAATGGTGTTGCAGAGCCCGGAGAGGGAAGGTTAATGGAACTGCTGGATTTCCAGAGAGGGAGTAACTGAATTCTCCTGGGAGAGCTCAGATGGGCATCCAGAAGGGGGCCTTGAACTGGGCCTCTGTGGAGGATGGGAGTGTGCTGTGGGGACAAGTGTAGGCTAGCTGTGGGACAGAGAGGACAAGTGTCAGAGATCAGTTCGTTAGGGTGGGGCTGGGCCCAGTGGGGGTTATTGCCCTTGTCACACTTCTCCATCATAATATGGAGACATGGACCACCTTCTGCTTTAGGGAGCCTGAGGGGCACCTACTTTCACCATCTGACTGGGTTGCCGAGGGTGGAGGGCCTTGGATTTTACTGTCTGGAGCCTCAGGTTGGAAAGATGTGAGCACGGAGCCTTCGGGAACGACCCCAACAGATCTTCCCTCTACTCTGTTCCCTTCCTGTTCTGCTGAAAGAGCAGGGAAAGGGTGAGGTTTCAGGTTAGGGGAACAGCTCTGAGGAAGCTTTAGGCATGCTTTTGCCACACCCATTCCCAGCCCTGTCTTGTACCCACACCCAGCCCTGCTGCCAAGGGCTAGGTGGGCTCCTGGGCCTGTTTGGGAAGCTGGGAGTAGATGGGAAAGCCAGGAGACTCATTTTCACTGGAATTTGACCTAAAGCAGGATTGGAAGGGAAGAAAAGAATTTGAACAAAAGTGCAGGCAGGAAGGAGCTGTTAACGAGCCTTTCTTTCTCTTTGGGGACGGAGCGGAGCGCATAGCGGGGCGCAGCCGCCAGCTCTCCTCAGAGCGGCTCTAAGGTAGCTGCAGTCTCTGGCCGCTGCCTGCTCTCGTTCGCTCTCCTTTTTTCCCTCTCCTCTTTCTCGGCTCTCTCTATTATGGGGACTTGCTCCGGCTCTTTCTCTCTCTTCTGTCTCTCCTTTTGTTCTCTCTTTGTCTATTTATCACACTGTGAAGGTTGAAAGAGATGTTATTAATCTGGGAGAATGAAGGCAGGATTAGTGGTATGAATCGGATTTTGAGAGGTGTAATGATAGAAAGACTCGCTCGGCTGGCGGCCTGCGTGAGCTTGATAAATGGGGAGCACTCCAGACTGACTCGCGCCTTCCTCCGCGCTGTGCGCCCTGCCCGCTGGGGCGTGCCGCGCTCTCAGATCTGCCAGCCGGCCCACCCCGCTCCTACCTGAACCAGAGCAAAAAGCCAAGGGTAAAGCAGACACAAATATCTCCCATCGCACTTGGAGACATCATTGCTTTTAGCACCCTTTTCAAGTTGAGGCCTGTCGAGTTCTCAAAGGACTGTGGGCAGAGGGAATGAGGACCTAGACTTCAGGCTGGAACAGCACCTCCCTGCTTCTAGGACCTGTAAGAAATGGATGTCAGGGGTCAGGGAGTGATAAAAAAAAAAAAAAAAAAACAATCCCTAGACCAGTGAGGTAAGAGTACCGGACCTATGTAATAATGTGATTAAGCAAAGTGCTGTTGGGAGAACTGGGTGTGGAGGTCAGGGTGGGGCATGGAGGAGTGGGAAAGAGAAATCATGAAGGGCTTCCTGAAGGTAGTGTCCTAGCAGACAGGATTTGGAGACAGGAAGTTGAGTGTTCCAGTTGGGGAAATACAGTATAAGCAAACATATGGGGCAGAAATAAGTCCGACTCTTGGGGTGGAGGCAGGGGAGTTGAATGAAGTACCTCAGATCTGATGAATTTCAGATCAAGAAGAGACCTAAGAAATCCAGTAGTGAAGTCCCTCATTTTTCAATGAAGAAGCTGAAACCCAGGGGCTAGAGTTTCCATTTCTGAAATTATTTTTTATCCAAGCCCTGTTGTTAGTTCTAAAGGTACCCCCTTCTAGCCATCCAGAGACTATACAGTGGGCCTCTCTCCTTTCCTCTGTGGCTCTGATCACATCCTTTCAACCTTCATCTTTGTAACCAGAAGATCCAGGCTTAGGTTCACTGCTGCTTGGTCTCCAGCCCCTTCCCAGGAGCCTTGGCTTAGGGTCCTCCTCACACTCCTCCTCCTGCTCGATCCGCAGTCTGTGTGGGTCATGCTGTCACAGCCAACCAATTGCTGCCTGTGCCGTGAGGCAGGATCAGAAGCAGCACATACCATTCTGGGCTCCAGAGGCCACTGGGCCTGAGAACTTTCCTCCTCTCGGTCCCTACTGTGGCTCTCTCCACTCGCTGTATCACAGTTAGGGGGAGTTACTGGTTTCTGTGTCTGTTTCCCGTCAAAGGACTATGAGTTCTGTGAGGGCAGGGTCTACATGTGATTCTGTTTGAGTTGCTGGGTTCTGGCAGGCCTTCAGTGAATGTGTGAATATTCAGTGAATGAATGCTTGTGTAGTTTCTTCCTCTCCTTCTAGATGGAAAATCTAGAAGGATCTGTTATCTTGGTTCCCTATTAGTTTTTCCCAGGCCTTGGAATAAGGAGGGGTAGATGTGCAAAGGAACTACTATTTATTTATTTATTTATTTATTTAGAGGGTTTTGCTCTGTCACTCAGGCTGGAGTGCAGTGGCACAAACACAACTCACTGCAGCCTCAACCGCCTGGGCTTAAGGGATTCTCCCACTCACCTTAGCCTCCCTAGTAACTAGGGTCACAGGTACACATGTACGCCACCATACCTGGCTAATTTGTGTGTGTGTGTGTGTGTGTGTGTGTGTGTGTGTGTGTGTGTGTGTTGTAGAGATAGGATTTTGCCACGTTGCCTAGGCTGGTCTTGAACTCCTGGGCTCAATTAGTCCTCCCCAGTCAGCCTCCCACAGTGCTGGGATTACAGGCATGAGCCACTGTGCCTGGCTGGAACTACCTTATCATATGGGTAGAGCACCCCAAGATCACATAGCGTGATAGTGGAGGGCCCCTGAATGGCCTTAGGAAACAGTACAAATCCCTTACGTGTCCTTTGAGGTCCTGCATGGGCTGCATCTCCTGCCTTCCTCACCAGCCACATTTCATGCTTGATTTTCTGTGCTCAGGGACTCTGGCCTTGATTTGATTCCTTCCAGGCCTTAGCATGCCCCCAGTCACCCCACCTCTGCCCTTCCCCCACCCCACCTCCAGTCAGCCAGTCAGCCAGCCAGTCAACCAGCTTCTACTTACCTGTCCTCAGGGAAGTATTCCCCACCTAAGTCAAACTCCCCTTTTCTGTCCTATTATAAAAGCTTATGTGTCTTGTTGGAACCTTTATTACAGTTCCTTCTTTGAGCTTAAGTCTCTTGGAGAAAGCCATGGAAGCTCTCTGAGGACAGTATTGTGCTCTGTTGCTATATATGTGCATTTAGCTTGGCATGTAATAGGCTCTCAGTAAATGTTGTGAATGAGTCAGTGTGATTCCAAAGCCTGTACTCTTCCATCATATTACAGTAGAGTGAAGACTGATTTGAAAAAGGAAGGTACAGGAGCCAGGATGTTGGGTGCACCCCAAAGAGAAGGTTCTTTGGGCCTTAGCTCTGGAGGCTGGAATTTCAACCCTCTCATCCTTTTTTTCCCCTCCAAACATCAGAGAAGAGAAGGGCTTCATCTGATTCTAAAAGTTTTTACTTTCTTCCTGGGTGATCTTATCTATTCTTAGTGTCTTGTACCACTCATCTGCTTCTTAAGATTCCTAGCCTACATGTCTATCTTCCCCGGGTGCCCCACCTACGTATGGCCCACTGAAGGCCATGTGGGTCCTTCTTGCTGATTTCCTTCAGTGTCGTTTTGCAAGTACGTTTATGTATCTCTCTTTCTCACCTGGGAGCTCCTTGAGGGCAGTAGCTTGATCTGCTTGATCTGTGTATCTCCAGCACCCAGCACAGGGCTTGGCACATGGTAGTTCCTCAATAAATGGGTGTTACATGAACAATCGAATGAAGAGGGAGGGGCATCTGGGATGAATGTTTTGAACACCCTTCTCCTTTTTCCCAGGGGAAAAGAAAGTGAAGGCGTGTATGCTGTGTGCAAGCATGCAAATACCTTTGTGTGTGAGGGGTGGCTGGGTGGGTGGTGGCGGCGGTAGTGCCACATGCTCAATAAAGGATTATATTTTAATTTGGAAAGCACTTTAGAAACTTAAAGTGCTTTACCTAAGTGCTGACTGCTATTAGTGTCTCCTTTTTATTAGGAAAAAGGACATGATTTTTCTCTTTTATCTTCAGGCCTGTCCAACTTCTGAGAGTCAAACTTAGCAAAATGCCTGCCCCTTACTGAGGACTAGTTACATGCCAGGTTCAAAGCTTTGGACTTGAAACACAGAATTCTGCTTTGCAGACTGGTTCTGACACCCCTGAGGGGATTAGCCTAACAGCTCAGTAGCAGGAAGGGGGGTGGGAGAGACAGGGTCATTTGACATAGTTCAAGCTGCAGTCCCTAGCCCCTCCTCTCTCCATCTAGGCCTGGGTGGGAGAACATAGAACTTAAACTGTTTTGGGGAAATGGAGGAACACCCCAGTGGTTATCAGAACTCACCTGTTACATGATAGGAAGGGCCAACTTCTGAGAGAGGATTGAGGAGGAATGGCCTCAGGGAGTTGGGTTTGGTCAGCTGTCACCAGGGATGATAGGACCAAGAGGCAGAGACATCACAGCTGCTGGGCCTGGTGCTGTTAGGAGCCGCCAGAGGGCTGGGTTAGAGGGAGGGAGTATGTAGCAGGTGCAGAGGGAATTCTGGCGCAGGAGGACATGAGGGAGAAACTCACCCCTGTGCCTTACAAGCGCCTTTGAGGGCCTTGCTGAAAGAAAAGGTGACATCCCTCCCCATGGAGATGATTTGGTGCAGCGGTGGTGGGAGGTCTGGAAGGCCCCAGCTAAAGCCCTGTAGTTGGGCCTCTCTGTTTGACTTCTGCCCCAGGCTTCTTTCCTGAGGAGCCACAAGATGGACAAGAACCCTGGACTGTCCCTGCCAGCCCTGGACGTGGAAAGCTCTGCCCATGACTGAGGCACTGGGAGTGGGGCTTTGGCCCAGCTGGCAAGTGCCCTGCAGTCCCTGTCTCCTAATCGGGTCCTGATCTGGGGGAACTAGGATGGGGGTGGGTTGGGGGGAGTAGTACATTGAGCCAACTGCCTTAACTGAATTTCCATACCTCCTGTTGTTAATTATAGAGATGTAATAATGCGATTAGTGCACGATTAAAAAAAATCCCTGATATGATTACCATGGATTTAATATCACATGATATATCATTATATCGTTATGCAGTGACAGATGTAATTGAAATACACTTATTGGAGCCGGGGGTGGTGTTTCATTCAATCCCCAGCACCCCGGGGAGGAAAGGGCTGGCTAAAAAGAAGCGGCGGTAGAGGAAATTGTAATGAAAACAAAGAAAACTCACAATGTAGCTCTCACCCTGGGCAGCTGGCTCAGACTGACCTGCTGCCTTAGACTCTGTGACAGTGCACGTGGAGCCCCAGACAGGTGACCCTCTTCTGCAGGGACTGAGGCAGCATGGCTCAGGAGCTACTTATCTTATTCTCAACCCAGAAACTTCACTGTCCCCAAGGCCCCTCTGACTCAGCAGTGAAGTCAAGAAATCTGGGAGCAAGAAGGAGGTAACTCCACCTGAAAATACTCGGGACCCTAATACGTGGGATCAAACTGAGCTGGTAGCTATCATCCACTCCTGGGACCCCCAGTGCCAAATGCTGTGGGACCTGGACCTGTGGCATAGCCCCTGCCTTTGCTGTAGTGGTGGCCCAGCACACTAGAGGCAGCCATCGTGTTGGAGGCAGTGAGCAGTAAGGTTAAGTACACAGAGACGATAATTATCCCACTCAAGTTCCGTTGATGAAGAGAGGCAGCAGCAGCTCTGGGGCCCCTGAAGTATGTTGGTAGCCAGAGAACACTGTACACACAACAGAACTGCCATCTGGGGTTAGGGAGGATGGGCTTGTGTCACCCAATGCAAGTGCCCATCCCTTTACGGCTTTAGCTCTGCTGGTCAAGCCTCTGCTGGGCCTGAGGAATGGGCTGGGGGATATCCATAGGCTGAGAGTTCAGAAAAGGAGGAGACAGCAACAGTTCCCTCTTCCTTAAAACAGGCAACTGAGCCCCCAGTTCCAAGAATGGCTATGGGGTGGGCCGTTGATGTTCTGCTGGGCAAGAACAGCTGTGGTTCCTGAAGGAGACTGAGTAGGATTGGCAGGAGTAGCAGCTCTGGAAACCAGGCCTTCATGCTTGGTAGACTTACACCTGAACAGATGTCTTTTCTTCCTGTCCCCTTTTTCTCTCGCTTCCCCTTTTCTCAGTGGAGACCACTAAGAGACAGCAAATACAACCTCCCACCCCCCTCAAGAATCTCTCAGCATAATGGAAGACAAAATCTGTGTTACAGGTGCCATTCACAGTATGGGGGATTTAAAGGAGGGATGAGCCGGGAAAGACTATAAAGGAAGGCACTTTTTGAATTGAATGTTGAAAGAGGAGTGTGTGTTCAAATTAGGACAAAATGTGGGAGAAGGCAGAGGGTGTTCTAGGCAGGCTGAAGGAACTGCTTCATCAAAGGCTTGAAGGCATGAAACAGCAATCCAGGACTTGGTGGATAGTAAGGAAGAGGAAGGAATCCAGATTGATCCCCACATTTCTGGCCTGGTGGACCAGGTAGATGGTAATAGCTTTCACTGGAATTTGGGAGCCCAGGAGAAGAAGCAGTTTGAAGAGGAGATGTTGAAATGAGCTTTAAACATACTGAGAATCAAGCGTCTGTGTGAAATCCAGGGGGAGATTCGAGGTGGGCAATAGAGTATATATGTTTGACACTCAAGTAGGGGTAAGAAATACAGATTTGGAAATTAGAAAGGTTGAAGACAATGGACTTGAGGAAATCACCCAAGAAGAGTGGTAGCATGTAGAAAAAAATAGGAAGAGAGTGCAGAGTGGGTGAGTACACAGATACAATGACCCATTGCAGAGGAGACTATACAGGAGATTGTGAGGAAAATGGCAGAGAGCTAGGAAAACTGAGTAAAGTGTCAAGAAGGGAGAAGGGTTTCAGAGATGGAGCAGGCTGCAAAGTGGTGAAGGCAGGTAAGAATCTGAAACTGTCCACAGATGTGGGGCAGCATGGCAGCAGCTGTGACCTGACTGCAGGGAGTGAAGGAGTGAGGGAGGAAGGGAGTGGTGGCAGTCTTGAGAAGTTGGTCGTTAACAGGAGAACAGCAGTAACTGGATAGGATGTGGAATGCATATAGAATTTTAAAGTAATCTAAAACTTAACATAGCTTTCAAAGAGCCAGGCAGTGTTTTAAGCGCTTTACAGACAGTAACTCATTTAATCCTCACATCAACTGTCTGGGGTAGGAACTGTTATAACCCCTATTTTACAAAGAGGAAACCAAGACACAGAAAAGTTACGTGAAAGTGATAGAGATCTAAGCATATGCTTTAATGTTAATGAAGAAGCCAGCAGAGAAGAGGAGGTTAAGGATTTAGAAAGACAAGAGATATTAGATGGAGCAAGGGCCTGAGGAGGTGGGAAAAGGATGGCCTGTAAAGCACAAGTACGAGGTTGGCCTTAGACAAGAAGCATAGTGTCTCCCCTGTTAGAACAGGGGAGGTAAAGGAGCAGGTGGGGAAGGATGCAGATGCATTTGTAGATAAGGGGAATGCAGAAAGAGCTCTGCCTAGTGGCTTTATTATCTTTGTGAAAGTAGGAAGGGAGTAGGGTTGGTGAGTACCATTGAGGGTTGCTAAGGTTGTGGTCTTGGATCTGTAGTAACCACTTTCTGTATATAAAAATGACTTTTTCTGGCATTGCTGAGCTCAGGAGCCAGTGTGGAGAAATGGAGTCATGGTTGGGGTTTTCCAGAAACAGTGTGCGTGCTCTAGGACAAGTGGGCAGGGCGTTGAAAATTGGGGGATGGGTGGTTGAAGTTATAGATTCAAGGGTTCAGGCTTAGTAGAAAAGTACTGAAGCCCGAAAAGGGGATAGACAGACTAGGGGCAGGCGGGGGCTGGGAGGAAGCAAGAGCAGAAGGAGAAAGCATACAAAAGCTAGAAGGATAGGAGGGTGGGGCCAGAGTGGAATCTGTCCTTGTGAGATTTCAGAGGGAGGGCAGTTCTGGGTGATAACAAGGCTCAGGGGGTGGCTGTGGGGAAAGGTGACTGAAATAGGTAGAGGAGAAGGTCATTAGAGCACAGGGAGTCAAGAAATTGAGAGGCAGGGTCCATGGCTGAGTTATCCTGTAGATACTGAAGTTACCCAGAGTGATGATGATTTGAAATGAAGTCCCAGAGGGAGAGGAAGAATAGTCTAGAAGCAGCAGGAAAGAATTTGAAGACATCTGCAGAGTATATCCAGGATTGAGTAGGTATTGGCTTGCCGGTTAGTGTTGCTGCATAACTGATCACCCTGACACTTAGTGACTTAAAATAACAACCAATACTGTATTATCCCTCATGGCTTCTGTGACTGAAGAATTCAGGAGGGGATAGGTAATGTGGTTCTGGCTCAGGATCTCTTGTGTGGTTATATAATCAGGCAGTGGCTGGAGCTGGCACAATGTGGTCAGAGCAGCTGGTGGCTGGCTGGACCTCTCTCTTTCTTCACCGAGTCTCATGGCCTCTATCTGTGTTCTCTCTGCATGGGTTAGTTTGGGCTTCCTCACAGCATGGCTACCTTGGGGCAGTCTCATTACTTAACACAGCAGCCCCAGACTGCAGGGAAACTTTCCAGTGATTGAGGTGGAAGCTGCCTAAGCATTTTTGCAGTAGTCTTGAAGGGCAGGGATGGTGACATAGACTTAGTCTTGACGGTAGGTATGTCAAAGTCACAGTGAAAGAAGAACGTGTGAGATATGGTAGATAGTGTTGCAGCCCATCACAGGAAAATACACTCTGCCATAACTGGTGTTAGGCTGAACCTGGAAAAGGGTTCCCTGGGAAAGGGAGAGGGAACTGTATTCTCAAAGGCAAGGTGCATTTTGAGCAATGGCACCAAGAATATCTGGAGGTAGCAGTGGGAGTGAGTAGTCCTGGGTGATCTCAGATATAACTGGAGGAAAGTACTGTTATCTCATTTTGCAGTACAAGAAACTGAGACTCAGAGAGGTTTAATAATTCATCCAAAGTTATAGTGCTAATAGCTGGCAGAACTGAGCCTTTCTATGAGGCATGGGCTGCTGGGTGTGCCATAAGTATATGTGGCGTACTCCACCCTAGTGTTTACCTGTGGCCTTAAGTATTTGGCTCGCCAGCTGTGGAAGCGTTGGTCAGGATAGAAAGTTAGGTAGTATTTGTGTCTGCCAGACTTTCTCTCCCCTATCCTTTGGAGTATCACCATCACAGCTTCATCTCTCTTGGGGGTTAGGGGAATGGCAGTTGGTTTGATTTGGTTCCTAGTCTTGAGCAATTGTCTGCAGGGTGACAAGTCATCCAGAGGTATGGTTAGAAGCCTGTTCCTCCTCACCTCTAGGTGGGCTGGATAGGCTGAATGTGCTAGCACAGGCTTCAAAACTCTGGGTTTTCTGGAAGTTGCAAAGCAGCCTATTCTGTCTGCAGCCTGAACTGGGTTCTAGCCCTTTAGCCCAACCACAGCCCTTCCCACTGTGTGTCCACCCTGCTCTCAGGGTCCTGATAGGTAGTATATGGGTGGGCAGAGACACCATAGCAGCTGCTGAGGCCTCTTCTTTCTTCTTTGAAGGATCTGATGCTGCAGCCGATGAGGGCTACTTCATCTATTAAACCCAATACACTTGTCGCAGCTGCTAAGCCCCCGTAAGCCGCCGGGCGCCGTGTTTGTGATGGGACTGACAGTGCATGGAGGAGGCTGATTATACACGATTCCATTTCGCGCGGGCCTAGCAATGTAATTTCACAGGGCGATCAGCGTTTGCATGTAATAGCAGGCTGTGCTGAGGTGTCAGAATATTAAAGGCGCTAATGGCAAAGCTCCCTGTTACACAGGGGGCCACCCGCCGCGCCTACAGCAGGGCTATGCGGTGGGCCCGTCGCAGATGGCTGGCCACTAAGCTAATGGGGCAGCAGCCAAGGCGGGCAGAGCCACGAGAGAGGAGAGCCAGCCGGGAGCAGCTCGGCACCTGCTTCCCTGTGCATGGAAATTGCAGCAGCCCAGGGGAAGGGAAGCGTGCGTGCCTGCCTGGCACAGGGCTGGGGTGGGTTGACTTGGTAGGCCTAGCATCTTTTACCCCAGCCAGTTCCACCTGTCCCTGTGGCTCGCATCAGTACCTGCCCTAGACAGGACTCAGGAGCTCCTCCGTCATCCTCCTACCTGCCCCACCCTCTGGCTGGGAACCCCAGGGGCTAGATGCTGACTGTGCATAGCTGGGCAGGTGGACCCTGATGGCTGAGAGAGTTGCAGCCAAAGAAGTGGCACACAGAGGATTTGGAAGCAGCTTTGGGAAACAGGCTTAGGCACAAGTTCTTGGAGAGAGCTCTTAAAGCAGATTCCTGCCCCACACTGATGAAGGTCAGAAAGCTTCTGGGCCCCATACCCCCACTCCCCCAAGCTGGCAGGAGAGGGAAGGGAGCAGTGAGAGGGAGCAGGCAGGAGTAAAGGGATGGACACAAGGCCCCTTGATGCCATGTTGCTGCCAGGTACACAGAGTTGAGAGGCAGTGCCTTAAGATGTCACTCCCCTCTCTAACTTGGCGGTCCCAGCCACACCCAAGCCTTTATTGTGCTTGCTCATACCATTTTCCTTTGTCCTTGCTGTGCCTTCTGTCTGGAATGTTATACTCCCCTGCCACCTGTCAAACCCTCCCAGCCTGCCAGCACCACTCCCTCCAGGAAGCTTTCCTAGCCTCGTCCAATCTCACCGGGGTATGCTTACCTTCATTGTCCCCTGTGGGCAGTCCACAGGGCTCAGTCTTGCTGATCCTCCTGCTCTGGTGGGGCTCTTGAGTGCCAGCCTTGGCTCCTCAGCCGGAATCTCTGACACGTAGCCCATGACACCTCACCCTGATCGGGACTCCCAGGAAGGTCTCTGCTGAGATTTGTAGATAGATACAATCTCTTAAGGAGGGCGAATAGAGGGAGCAAGTAATGGAAGGGTGGCAGAGTCACCTGAGGGCAAGTCTGATGCATGTGTGGCGTGCCAGCATATATGCACTTGGGCCACTCCATGGCCTGCATATCTGGTGGGGAGACGCATGGGCTTTAAAAGTGAGAAAAGTGAGTGGTGGGCACGGATGAGTATAGATGCAGAGGAGCAGCAGGTGTGAGGATCCAGACCATATGTTGGCAGGAGCACAGGTTGCTGTGGGACCACCTATGTTTTGTGGGCAGTTATCTGCATCTGTTGGCTGTGCCTGAGCCGTACCCAAGATGGCAGGAGCTGGGGGGAGCATGAGGTGCTGGGCCCTGGTATTATGCCTAGGGCGGCCTCATGAGGCTGGCAGTCACATGAGAAGGTTAGGCTCTGCAGGTGCACGTGTCAGTACCTGGGGAAGACGTGCCAGGGTTCTCAGCAGGGCCAACAGCGGGAGAGCCCAGGCTGAGGGAGAGCAGCTTTAATTAACCGTTTTTAATATCGTTTTTGGACTTTGGCTGGTATGTGAAGGCCCCGCTGGAAGCAGCATTTGTAAAAATTAAATCCCTCTTATTAGGAGCTTGGCAGACCCATGTGCATGCGCCGCCCCCTCCCCCGCCCCATGTCCCCCTGAGGAAGTGCTGGATGAGGCCATGTCACAGCAGCAATTGGTTATCACGCCTTAGCTGGGAATATGAAACTGTGCGGCATGACACCCGCGGCCGCAGTGGAGACGCCAATTCATCTCGCCCTCGCTCTGACAAGCCAGACTGCCCTTCCTGAAAGGCATCCGTCAGGCGGGACCGGGTTGCCGCCTTGCCTGGCACCTCTGCTTTCCTGCCAGAGGCCCAGCTTTCCCTGGTCCAGCCTGGCCCTCCTGGGTTCTGCTGTCCTCCGTCCCCCTTCCACACATCCCAGTCTGTGGAAGATCTTGGGGAGTCATAATTACAATAATAATCTAATCACGGTGACGCGGCGGGGCAAGCATCTAATGTTATCTGAAGTGGTCTTCCCACTTAACTGCGATAAGACTCAGGATGACGTGCAGATAACGTTGAGCTGCCCTGTCCCCGAGCCATAAGCAGAGCGGAGGGGCCCCGGCAGCCCTGCCGCCCGCCCGTCGCTTTAAGCCAGGAAGCGGCAGCACCTGCTAATGCAAGTGTTTAATATTTGATGGGCTGGGATAAAGCAGGATCACCTTCGAATTGAATTGAGTGTCAGCCGAGAATCTATTACTGAAATTCGGGTGTGATTTGACAGCAAAGTAGACGATGTTATTCTTCACTAGTTACTGCAATCTTCTCCCCGACATCACTTAAATATTTTTTCCTTTGCTTGAGTAAACACACATTATCCTTCTTTTTTCCCCCTTCCTTCCCGTTTTCCTTTTTAGAGGGGGAAAAAAAACTCAACCAGCTCGCCTTCTCCAGGCTGATAGAGTAGATTGTTATTTCTTTATTTGTCCTATTAAATGGAATTTCTGATCGTTTAATCCGGCCTTTGTAAGTGATTTTAAAGTACTTGAAAGGCGGCCGCCACTGCTCTCTGGCCCACTGCGCTCCAGCCTCAGCCCTGACCAGGCTAAGCGGCTTCTCTGACTGTGCACCGCCCACTGGCTGCTTCCCTCACTGCCTCCATCCCAGCTCTGCCCTGGCTCTGGGCCAGCATCTTCTTCCCAGTCCTTGAGCCTCACACTCAGCCCCTGATTTGTGGGTTTAGCTGTGGCCTGGGAAAGGGTGGGGGAAGGCTGGCCGGGAAGTTGGGCTGCGGCTGGTACCTCTGTGGTCAAGGAGAATGGCTTTAGAGGGTGCTAAGGTTTAAGTACACTCTCTCCTAGCCTCCTAGTACCCATGGGGCTGGAGTGTTGGTTCCTGCAGCTGGAAAGGAAGGGTGAACACAGAATCTGGGCCCTGGGCCCTGGCACAGACACTGTGTGCAGCCTCCCATTTTGTGTTTCTGACCCTGTGCTGGGTGCTCTCCCCTGTGTGTTAGTGGGATGGAGACCTCCTGGGACTAGCAAAGGGCTGGACCACTGCAGTGCTCATCTGCTCACAGCTGGCAGTCACTTTGGTTCCGTCACTGGACCCCCATCCAATTTCTGGAAACTCACCCAAGCTTTATTCTGACCACTGCCCTATATGCTGTCCTGCCACTGGTAGAAGGGCAGCCTGGTATTTGCGGACTTCTAAAGTGAGGTGTGGGTAATGTTTGAAAGCCTGACTAGCTACCAGGCCCACCGGGAGAAGCCCAGGATTTGGTTAACAGGCTGAGCAGGAATTAAATCCTATTTGGCTACTTCATAGTGATCTAACCTATGTTAAATCTCTTCTTTCTGAGCCTCAGTTTCCTCATCTGTGGCATCAGGTCAATCATGGCTAAAAGGGACTGTAAGGGAAGGCGCTGTCCCTGCCCTGCCATGTGCCCCCCACCGCCCCCAGGTGGAGGTTGCGGGCAGCCAGGTGGTGAGGGAAGGGGATGGAGGGGGAGGCAGTGGAGTGCTGGGGCCTGAGCAGATCGATGCCCCCAGCACTTCCTTCCCCAACCCCAGGAAAACAATTAAGTACAGATCGATGGGTGGCCGCTTTGAATATGCATAAGTGAGCACTTGACCTTCAGCAGAGCATCTGCTCCCCCCACAACACACACACACACCTCACACACTCACACACGCCCCATGTACTCCCCTCCCAGCTGCTTGAGTTGACCAAGTGACCTTACTCCTCTCCTCAGTTGAGCCCCCACAAAACTCCCAGAGCCTTCCATAGCCTGGCCTGCTTGTGGTCAAAAGCACCTTGACCATGGCACCTTGCTAGCCAGCTCTCACTTCAACATTTCTGTCTGTGGAGTGCAGTTTGGATGTGCTGGTTTCCAAGGTCCTGCCTGAGGCCAGTCTTTGTGAACTGTAGTACTGTGAGGAGGGGGCCCAGCAAAGTGCTGGGAGCTCTGGAAAGGGGGGATTCTAAGGAGGGGTGCATGGTACAGGTGTGCCCTTGTGAGAGGAGGGCTCCTGAGAAGGAGGAGCCTAGTGAACGGGAACTCCTTAGAGAGGTGTCCTGGTGAGGGGCACCCGGTGAGGGCCAGGGACTCAGATGGGGAGAAGCTCAGGAGAAAGGGCACTCTGGAGAAGGAAGGGACTTTCTGCTGGGTCGGGGGAGGACCTGGGTGCAGAAGGGATTCTCACGAGATGGTATTGTGAGAGGAATTCCTTGTTGGAAAGGTTTGGGGGTCGGGGGGAAGACCTTGTGAGTGGGGTTGGTTCAGAGGGTCAGGGCCTCCGTTAACCACTTGCCTCCTGTCTTCCAGGCTTACAGCTTCGCCATGGGCTGCTGGCCCAAGAATGGACTTCTAGACATGAACAAGGGCCTCAGCCTGCAACACATAGGCCGGCCCCACAGCGGCATTGGTCAGTCCCTTCGCATATTCCCCCGGCAGCTCCATCCATCGTCCCTTGCCCGCATGCCCCAGTCCCCAGGCACACAGAGAGTTTCCATGGCTCATTCAGTGCCCTAACAGGGCTCTCTACATAGCTGGGGGGATGGCAGAAGGCGGGTGGAATGAGAAAATTACTGAATGGGACCACTGGAAGGCACCACTCAAAGTGGTATTTTGGAGGAGGCTGGGTCTGGGCTTTTGGTGAGTCACAGGTGGCCTTGGACTCAGGCCAAAGTCCCCCCTCACTGGCTGCATCTCTAGTGGGCAATGTCCTCAGCGGGTGGGGACATGTCAGCTTACCCACCCCCCGTGGAGCTGGAGGAGGCTGTTTAATATTGTTTCAAGTCTGTGGCCACTAAACTGGACGATCAATGGGAGTTAAGGAGATGAATTATTTAAACCTCACCAGCTTTTAATTAGTCGGGGTCCTTCTGACCGATGACTCTGTCCACAGGGTATTGACTCCCCCGCAGGAGCAGCAGCCTCCATTGAGCGGTGCCTGGGTTGAGGGGGGCCACTTGGGGTACCAAATGGGGGTATACCCTCAGGGGGATTCTTGTTTGGAAGGGAACTGGAGTGGCTACGATTCCAGGCAGTTGGAGGCTCTGTTAGTTTCTGATCTATCAGTATGAATACATATCTGTATCTGTGTGTCTGCATATGTGTGACACCTTTAGCTGTATGTCTCTGTGTCAGACTGAGAGTATAATGTGTCCATGATTATACATGTCTGTTGGGGAGCGTGTTAACAGTATATCTGTATTTTTCTGAGGGCATGAGTCTGTGTGGAAGCAGCTGCCAGTCTGTGTATCTGTCAGGTGTGTCTGTTCAGCTCGCTCTGTGTATCTTATTTTGTTTGCATATGCACATGTGTGCATGCACATGCTCTCAGGTGGGGCACCTGACCAGGCATAGGCCTTATTCCAAATGGGGAAGAGCCAGAGTGTCTCTGGGCAGTGCTCTGACATTACCACAACCTGTGAGCCTTTGGGGTCACATCATTGTTGGGGGTACTGGAGAGATAATACCAGGTCCGAAGGACCCAATCACCTCCTTCAAAGTAGACCGTTTATCCATTCCAGACATTCACTGGTGCCTTGTGGATGCTGGGCACACTGAGTACAAGTTTCTGTTCTCAGTGAGCTCACATCCTGGGAAGAGACAGGGACTTGCCTGAAATAGGTGCTTGCCACCCAGGGTACTAAGGGCTGTGATAGAAAATACATGGGTTGCCCCAAAGGTGGTTTTCCCTCTCCTTAGTTGCCAAGTAGCTTCTACTTCTTCAGTTACCTCTCACTAAGAGGTAGTGATATGGGGGCATCTCACCCCAGGAGGGATGTCCCCATATTCTTGTTGGGACATCTCAAGGGTTTCCCAGGGTCCAGGCTAAGAGGAAGTGACCAACAGGCCTGGGGAACTGGGGGTACTCCACCATAACTGATGTTCCCTCTCATAGATATTTTCTAAACAATCTAGAGAAGATGCCAAACCCAGCAGGGTAATATGCCTGGGAGGTCAGCAGGAAGTTTCCTAGAGAAGAGGACACTTGAATTGGAATCTTTGAATGATGAATAGGAGTTTGGTAGTCAGAAAAATGGGGGGAGGGTATTTTAGATAGGAGGACTCAGTAGAAAGGCCTGTGGGCATGAGAAACCCAGTGTGCTGAGGACAAGTTCAGACACCTACAAGAAGCTTCCCATGACTGGAGTGGCAAATTTGGGTTAGGAAACAGCTAGAAAATAATCAGAGACATAAGCAGGGCCTTGAATGCCCGGTTAAAGGGTGTGGACTTTTCCTGCAGTTTTGAGGAGACATAGGAAGTTTGTGAGTGAGAGAATGATGTGATCAAAGCTCTGATTCAGAAGCAATGAGGCAGTTTCTGTTGCACAAAACTAGTTCTTAGTAGGTGCTCAATAAATGCATGTGGGTGGTTGAATGAATGAGTAGGTGAGTAAATGAACCAATGAAAGAGTGATGGGAAAGGGAGGAACCAAAGAGGACCAGTGAGAAGACTTGCATTGGTCCACGGAAGGAAGAACTGGCTGGGGACTAGGGACAGCCAGGGTTAATGCACCCCACATATACTTTATCTGGGTGCCCCTTCTATCATCTGTCCCAGGGTGTGTGTTTGAGAAGAAGGGCTTCCCTGTTCCCACTCTGTGCTTCTTGAGACTCAGCAATGCCCCTGTTGTCTGTTCACCTGTTGACCCTAGGTTAGGACCTCTGAGGTATCCCCTACTTTTTCAGAGAAGGTGGTTTCTTTATCTGGGTGGGCCCCATGGGGCAGCCCAAGGCTCTGAGTGACAATGGAGTAAGGGCTTTGGAGCCAGAAGTAGTTCTGGTTCTTCCACCCAGAACCCTGTGACCGTAGATGAAGGACAGTGCCATCTGCCTCTCTGGGTTGTTGGGAAGGCTCAGTGAGTCCCCTGGGAAAGTGTTCATGCAGTGCTGGGCACACTGTGGGGCTAAAGGGGCTCCCTCCTCTGTTGCCAGCACCAGGGGCTCCCCAGGATACTGGGCTTCTTTACACTTGGTCTTTGTAGTCTTTGAATGAAGAGGGCTGCCCTGCCACCTCCAGGCTGGCTCTGAGGTGTGGGTGAGGGTGCTTGGAAGGGAGGGAGGATATAGGGCATTAATTGGGCTGGGAGAGGCGGGGAAGGGGAGGCGTGGGTTTTGAGCAGTGAGGTTAATGGCCCTCGCACCAAAGAGACAGCCTTAATGAGCTTCAGCTGGCGATGCCCCGAGTTACTGTGCGTGCTAAAAGGGTCGCGCTGTAAGAGTTTGATGTGGACTGCTTCCCAGCCCTAGGGGTCAGAGGTCAGCTCCTGTCACTGGCCACTCAGGCTGGTCCTTAGTGACATGGTGCTAATTAACTGTGTGAGGAGCTGCCAGCTTGGAATGGGGAGTGGTATGTGTATTGGCTGGTGGGGGATGAGGCAGCATTGGGTGGCTGCCAGGCAAGGGTGCTGCGGATCCCACAGCTGAGCCATGTCCAGGGTCTGCTCAGTCCTCCTGCAGTGCCACAGGAGTGTGGCATGGGTGGTGTGAAGGTGCTGAGAGAGCACAGAGGCAGGCTTGGGGTGACAGGTGTGGGGAAGGGGCTCAGGCCATAGGGGAGAGGGCTACTAGGATGGTTGTGCATGCTGTAGGAGTGTTTTGGCCAGAGGAGTTACATGGTCAATGTTGGCTTCAGTCAGAGGATGCTCATAGTTTGTAGGGGAAAGACTAGTGAGGACGGACTGCAGACAGGGAGGCTGAAAGCGGGGGGGGGGGGGCAGCAAGGTAAGCAAGAGTGCATCGGCCCTGGAAATAGAGGTAGGACACCAGGTAAAACTTTCTTTCATTCCGTACACACTATCTTGGACCTACCATACATCAGGAACCATGGTAGGTGCTAGAAATGTATTGGTAACAATGGCAGACACAGTGCTCTGCCCCCACAGAGCTCACAAGTGGAGTTGTGGGCTTGGCCCTGGGGACTGAGGGTGAAGTCGGGTTTAGGGATGGCCAAGGAGGGTACGGAGGTGGTGTAGCCCTGGGCAGAAAGGCTGCTGGAGGCTTGTCAGCGTGACGTCATAGTCAGGGGAGGGCACTTCCTTCTGCGGTAGTGGATTTTGCCTTGGGAGCCTGGTGAACAGCCTGGTGCCAGAGCAGGTTGTGGTGAGTGGGGCCTGCATGCATCTAGAACTGCCGACTCCAGGGCTGCCGATGGTCTCTGTCAGCATCCTTGGTTTGGACCACGGGCTCTGAGGGAAGGCAGCCTCCACAGGGGACTGCTGAGTGGTCCTTCATTCATTTCAGCAAAGGGGCAGTAAGCACTCACATTAGTTGGAAGCACTTTATATTAACTAATTCAGTTTTCACAACAGTCTTATGAAGGCAAGCATCATCATTCCCATTTTATAGATGAAGAAACTGAGGCTCAGTGAAGTGAACTGCCTAAGGTCACACAGCCAGTTGGTTGAGGAGCCAGGATTCACACCCAAGCCCATCTGAGTGCAGAGCCTGTGTCATCACTGCGGAAGTATGAAGCACCCTTTTGGTACTGGGCTTTGCGCTACCAATAGAGACGATGTGGAAGAAAACAAGCTCGCTTCCCTCATTTCCCTCAGTGTCAAGTGAAACATGCAGGCCTGAGCAGAGCTTCAGTAGCAGCAGCTGAGGAAGAAAGCAGCGGCAGCATCACCACTCCCTCTCTGCTGCTACAGTCTTCCTGAGCCAGGGACCTGCAACTATTGGCATCTGACCTCCTTCTGGCCCTGACGGTTCTTTGTGATTTCAGTTCTCTCTCTGCCTCATGGCCCAGGAAAATTCTGCTAATCTTCCAGGGGCCACCTCCTCTGGGAATCTTGCCTGGCCCTCCCAGTATGAGTGTTCCAAACACACACTTGGGCCCTATTATAATTTGCCAGAGGTAATGATCTGGCCCTACGTACTTGGGTTCTCTAAGGGCAGGGCCTGGGCCTCCTTCCCTTCTTTTTTGGAAATCTGCACAGGAAATGTCAGTAAAATCTCACCTGCTATTGTAACTTGGAGGCCCCACAGACTACTGCTGGTTTCAGCAGGCTAGGAGAGTAACTGGAACCTTCCCTGATTCCTGGCTGAGTGGTCCTGCCTAGGAGCTTGGCCCCTCTGCTCTGGGATGGAGAAGGATCCCGGTGAGGCTTGTGGTACAGGTGGCGTGGCCAGAAACCAAGTGGACTCTCAAGAGCTTGCTACCCAGAACTGTTTGGCAAGAGGGCTGGGCTGGAAGGTGGCAGGGTGGGGGCCTGGCCCCCAGTGGGGCAGTGGGCTGGCCTGTGGTCTCCCCTGAAGGAGTGGGGTGTCTATCAAGAGTCCAGTCAGAACGCATTAGCTCTGTGACATGGATCTCATTAGTGCCCGTGAGAGGTGTCACTGCGGGAGAATCGTCGGCTCAGGGAGACGCTTGTACCAAAAGGAAGAAAGGACAGTGACAGCCTTTTCTCTGCCGCCTCTGCCGCCACGCTCACTGGGCTGCCCGCCCTCCTCCTCGTTGGGGGGGTGGGGGGGGTGCTGGCTAATGAGCTCGTCTGCAGTACAGCTTTGCCTTGCCTCCTTGAAGTTTCCCGGGTCCCTCTGAAGACCTCGGGCCCGGGATTAGCACACACCAAACGCCAGCCCCCCTCTTGCCCAGCAGGGAGTTCCTTCTGATCACCCTATTCCTGCTGCCATAGGCAAGGAAAGGGGGTGGTACCAAGATAGAGCCACTGTGGCCTGGGGGAGGGGGCCTTGCACCTCTGGGAAGCCTCAAGCCCCTCTGCATCCCTTGACAGAATGACCATGTCCACCTCTCTGCAGAGGGTTCTTGCTTCCCAGAGCTGCAGTCTTCTCCTCCCATCCCCTTTCTCCATGACATCTAGCCTGGCAGTGTCCCCATTCCTGTGGGGGACCCCCCACCCAAGGCAAGGAAGAATGTGAGGACCTTGGCTGAGGGTTCGGAGGTAGCATTTAGATCTGATAGGATGTGGGACTTTCTGGCTCAGCTAGAGAGCCTCAGAATTAGCGAGATTCGTGGAGTCTTCTGGGCTTCAGATGATCTGAGTGGTGATGCATTGATGCGAGACCTCTACAGACTTTGATGTCCTTCTCCCCATTTGTCCCAGAGAGGTACCTTGCCCGCTTCCCCTAGCTTTGGCCACCTTCAGGGCTGGGAGGGGAGGAGTCAGCCCAGCTGCCTTATGGGGAAGGGCAGAGCACAGTGGAGTGTTTGCTTCCCCAACACTACTGCCCCCTCCCATCCAGTTCTTTCTGGTGTGGACCTAAGAACGTGAGAAGCCAGGGAGGTGGATGGTCATGAGAAGGGTTAACTCCCCCGTCATTGACAGGGTCTGCACTGGCCTGCCTGGATAGTGCCTTGGGAGAGGGTGCTGGCTCCTTCCTCCCTGAGCTGACCCCCTTGGAGCCCCAGAGACATCTGAGGAATTGGTTCTTGCCAGACACCAGACTACTCTTCAGTAGCAACCATAGATGGAAGAATGGCTAGATGGATGGGTGAGTTGATGGACAGATGGATGGAGGAAGGTTCTCCTGTATGTACGTATGTATGTATGTATTCTGTGTGTTTGATTCTTCAGGAAGTACAATCTTTGTTTCCCCACCTTCCTAGCCCCAGGCCCCGGCCTCATCTCCCCTTGTCTCTCTCTGTATCTCCTGTCAAACCATCGCAGACTTAAATGACAAAGAAATCAGAAAGATCAATGCCGGCCAAATTAGCACTTGCAGATAGACTGTGTGGGGATGTCAGCGCCCTGACCCCTGGTGATCTTGCAGCCTCCGCTGCTGATATTATGCAAATTACATCCATCTGGCAGGACCCGCGTGCTGGCTGCTCCTACTCAGAGTAGTAATGGGCTGGGGGTGGGCGGGAGTGTTAGAGCAAGAGTCACTGGAGTGTGTGCGTGTGTGTGCATGTGTGAGCATGTGTTTGAGTGTGTGTGAGGGCGTGCGGTGCCCACCAAGCACTGGGCGGTGATTGAGTGATTGACAGGGCAGATAAGGGACTGCATTGGATTCCTTTGGGCTGGGGGATTAGGAGCAGCCACAGATGGGAGATAACCGGACTTCATTTCAGTTTAGTTTCCTCCTTATCCCCTCTCCCCACCTTCACTCCCCGAAAAACACAATCTCTGTAGTTTGTGTTTTCATCAATATTTGCAAGTCATTACCACTGGTTTAAGGTGAGAGACAATGTCAGGGCCCAGACCAGGCCAGCCCCTCCCTCAGTCCCTGGTACCCTGAGAATCAGTCCCTAGAGCGGCACAGACAGCCTTCACTCCAGTGGCGTTCACAGCAGCCCCTCCTTTCAGGCCCACAGTACTCATGGGGCAATCCACACCTCATGGACCAGCCCTGCTGGCCCACCCCATCTGACCTCATGCCAGCTGACATTCCTTAAGCTTGGCCCTGCCCCTCCACCTGCAACTACTGTGGGACATCCCTCCCTATGCTTTGGCTCCAGCATAGGTGCTCTGTCGTCGGCATTAGCTGTGCCCCCTGGGGCTGCCCCTCTCCTTCTGCAGGGTTCTGGACCCTTCCTCTTAGCTTCTCCCATCCTGGACACTGCTGACCAGGCCTAGGCCCCACTGGGCAAAGTGGGGCCTGTGGCCTGCGGAGAGGGGAATTTGGCCTGGTCTGAATCACACCAGTGTCATTCTTTGTTTGCTGAGTGCCAGGTATTAGTACAGAGGGCTTTATATCTGTTCTGTCACTGAATTCTCAAACCCCGTGATAAAGGCTGTCATCTCTACTGGATATGAGGAAACTGAGGCTCCAGAAGGTTGTCATGACTGAGAGCTGCTCAGCAAGGAAGTGAGAGAGCAGGAATTTGAACACAGATCTCTCCTAGTCTAGGGTTGGAGTTCTTCACCACCATGAGTCCTGCTTTCCTGCCATTCCACCAGCTGCAGACACGCAACATGTCACCACACCTGGATCCATTTCAAAGAGCCATCCTTGTACCGTAGGCAGAGAAGTTCATTCAGCTACTAGCCTGTGAACACAGACCCTGACTGAGACCTCCTACTAGGCTAAACCAGCCCAAGCCAGGCTGAACCAGGCCAAAGGGGACTGGAATCAAACAGGCCCTGCTTTCAGAAGCTGTGTGTCTGAGACAGTTGGGCTGTAGCAAGAAGGACACACAGAGGACAGAATGTACCCAGCAGCTGAGCCAGCCCAGGAGTGTGTCCCAGCAAGGAGAGGGGCTGGGGTTGCCCAAGCCAGCCTGCTGTGGTGGCTGAAGGTATAGCTGTCCCAGAGGCCCCTCCAAAACTGGGTCCCTGCTGTACCCTCCCACCAGGCAGGGCTGGGAGCTGGGAGTGCTGGGGACATGTCCGGGGACACGTGTGCAAGGGGAGCTTGTCCTAATGAGGAGAACATGGCTGCTAGTTAGGCAAGGGGCGGGCGGGGAGCCGCAGAGCTGATTGAAGGCAGGGGCAGGGGTCAGACAATTAGGCCCAGATCCTGCCGTTTGATGTGAGTTCTGAGGCCTCAAAGCCTCCCTTCAGCCGGCTCCCTCCACTCCCTCCTCTCCCTCCTCTTTCCTTTCTTCTTCTGCCCAAAGGCAGGAAGGATGGAAACGCTTACACTCACTGTTACTATTATTAAACCCTGCGGCAGGCCAGCCAGACCCCAGGACTCCTGCCCACAGGGGGCACCCCAGGCCCCCAGGAGGTTCCTTGGGCCCCAGAGTGGGCATCTGGCCAGAGGCCAAGGCCAGGCCAGCTGAGTCCCAGGGCAGGGTAACCCTGCCCCTCTGGCCTCTAGGGCAGGAGATTGAATGGGGCCGCCCAGCGGGAATTTGGGCTCTGGGCTCTCAGGGCCATATCCCAGGCCTGCATTAACCATCACCTCCTGCAGCCGCTTAGTTCTTTTCTGTCCTGGTCTGGGGCTGAGGGTTGAGGGCATGATTCATTCACGCTCATATCCCATCACACAGTGATTTGCAGCAGTCGCATCAAGACCTTTTGCCACAAGATGGAGATAATGTAGAGCCTCGCAGCCCCACAGCACTGTCACACCCCAGAGCAGACCCCCACACCAGGTATCATAGCCACACGTATACCATCACAGGCCATACCCACAGGGTCTTGCACAAAAGCACCTACTGTCCCCTGCCACAGGGCCCTGAGTTCTCAGCTCCTCTCCCAGAATAGCAGTTAGATCTTATGTCCAGGGCTGGGGGTTACTAGGCCCCTTCCAGTCTCCCACCCTAGGAAATAAGCCTAGAGAGTTGGTAGTGACCAGGGAGTGGGAAGAAGCTAGATGGGGGGGGGAGGGGGCAGCAGTGGGGAGAGGGAGGGTGGGAGCAGAGATAAATGTTAGCTCATTTCTTCCGTAATTAGTTACTCCCTCATCCCCGCGTTGTAATTGTGAACAAGCTGTAATGTTTAATTAGTCTGTAAATGAAACCCCAATTTCATAATGGCCTGGCTGACAGGGCTAAGTGAGCAGGGGAGGAGGAGGAGGGGACTCTTCCTCCCCTCCTCCTGCAGGGTGGATGCAGGCTGTGGGATCACCTCCTTTTCCTTTCAGCCCCAGCCTGGCCTTTGTTGGGGGAGGCTGTGTGATGGGGTTCAGGCCTATACTCTTGCTCTGAATATCCCTTCCACGGACCCATCTTACCAGAGGAAGGGGAGAGGAGGCTCTTAGGCATCCTTCCTGCCTCCCCATCACTCTTGGGTTGGGATAGGACAGTCAGCCCAACCCAGATGCTTCTGGTGGGAGAAGCTGACTCCAGTGGGAGAAGCTGACTCTGGTGGCCAGGCCTTGTGATCTCCCCAACGATGATGCTTCCTCCCTAGAGGCCTTTGCTTGGAACCTGGCACCTCAAAATCTGGCCCTATACACCAAAAGGAGCCGGTGATTGGTTTAGGCCCCTCCCGACCTGTCCCATCCCACTGCTAGGCGAGATCTAGCGCTGCGCTGCGCTGACACCCAGGCCGGCCCCTTATTCTCCGCAGGGATTATCACTGCAGCCTGCGATAAACCGGAGCTGCCGCAGGGGGGAGCCCCTGGCCCCGCGGCTGCCTCATTGGTCTTTCCCTGTCTCCCTTCCAACATCCTCATTGCCTGCACACGCCCCCACCCCGCCTGCCGCAGCCATAAATCTCAATTTACGAGGGTGGCTCTGGTGGGGGAGGGAGGCAGCACCGCTAATGATGGCTCCTCAGCCGGATTTTTCATGTTGCACAGTCATAAATTTTTAAGAACAGCATGGGCAGCACGTTAGCGAGTTATCGAGGCTGCCTCCGTGCTGGCTGCCTGGCTCCAAGAGAGAAGAGCAGAGGCCGGGTAGGGCCAAGGAGGTATTCTGGGGCGGGGGTGGGGCAGGGCAACCAGAGGAGTCTAAGGCCAGGGTAAGACAGGGCCAAGCAGACGGGCTAGGGCTACAGTGAGCCTGTGCACAGGACAAGGTAGTGCTGCCGGGCGCCGGGAGCCAAGGCCAGGCACGTGGGTGGGATCAGGCATGTGGGCATGCAGACCGTGGCCTTCGGGAGTCCCTGATGGATGCCTCTGCTCCAAGACTTGACACCATGATGTACAGGGAGCCTGGAGACATATGGATTTTCAAAGTGGCCACTTTGAATAGAATTACAAACCCTGAGCATGTGCACGGTGAGGCCTCTGCCCTGGCAGAGCTGCACCTAGTTCATAAACCAGGTGCCTTGTAGGATTGTTCTAGAGAGCTAGGGTGCCTGGGGAAATGCCCACAGAGGGAGCATGTCTCTGGATATGCTGGAGCCTGGAGCCGGGCTGACCTCATTCTGTTTAAGGCTCATGCCTTCAAGGTTGAGTGTTACTAGGTAAGTCGTTCCCCATCCTGGGTCTCTATTTCTTCCTCTTTAAAATGGGGTTGATGCTGGCCCCTAACTGTCAGGCTCACTGGAAGCAAGAACTGTAAAATCCTTGGCCCATATTTGCTCCTTCATCTATTTAAATTTCTAGAAAAGTTTCTGAGGGAAGTGTCTGGGAAAGAGATCATTGTGGGAGATGATGGAGCCTTCCCTGTGTTCAGTCATTCATTCAGAAAATGTTTGCTGAGGTCTTCTGGGTGCTCAGGCCAGTACCAGGGCTTCAGAGGTGAGAGATGCTCCTTCGTGGGAGGTGAAGTGAGCACTTTTGGCTGAGGCAGGTCAGTGTTCCCAGCCGTGTTCCTGGTTCCACCACAGGGTTGAGGTGCCAGATCCAGCCCTGTTTTTCCATGGAAGCACCTAAGCCTGCAGGGTGCTGAGAGGCTCACGCAGGTCTCCTCACAAGTCCCCGGGCCAGGCGCTCCCCTGAGTCCCCTGACCAGCACAGTTGAGGGTTAATGCTCTTGACCACCTCAAGGGTGGGCAAGAAGAGCAAGTAGGACTCCAGGAGTCCCTGGAGGAGGTGGGCCTAGCACGAGGGACAGCCTCAGAAGGCCACAAGCACAAGGTCAAGAAATCAGCAGTTGCTCAAGGCGGCAGAAGTAGTGGGAGTGTATGTTTGGGAGGTGGTGAGTGAAAATCCTGTGTTCAGGAGGGCTCCATGGTGATCCATCAGGACAGCTTGATCATTTTGGCAGAAGAGAGTCCCCACTCTGAGCCTTGTTGGCTTAGGGGAAGTCCCCTGTCTACTTGGGCACAGACTCAGCCTCTGTCCTCTGCCGGCCTCTCCTGTCCCCCTTAAGCCAGTCTCCTCCTGCTCCCCACACTCCACGCCCTTCCCTCATCTCTTGGAACCTGTCACACCTTCTTTTACCTCATTGCCTTCCCATGTGGCTTTATTTTCCCCCAGAGCCCCATATTCCCACCCCGCAACCTAGTTAACTCCTCCTCATCCCTCAGAGCTCAGCTTAAAGTTTGCTTCCTCGGGGATGCTTTCCCTGACTCCTAGACTTGATCAAGTCCCCGTCTCCCCATGTACTTTTTCTCAGCACCTTGCTCTCCCCATTTATAGCATTTAATCACAGTTGTAATTAAGAAATTATTTGTCTGAAAGTTGTTTAAATGCCTGTCTCCCTCACTAGACTGCAAGTTCCCTGAGGGCAAGAAATGTCTGTTTCATTCGGCTTATATCCCCAAAGCATAGCACAGTGTCTGACACGTGTAGGCAGATAGTAAAATGTGCTGTATTGAATTGAGTTAAATTGAGTTGAGATGGCCCTCGCCCACCCCTGGGTGCCAGGGCAGGGGAGGCAGCTAGGGAAGTGCCTGGAGCTGAGGTGGTTCCCATTAGTCCTCATGATTAATTCACAGCCACACTGTGATAGAGTGGGCTTGTCCCCAGTCAGCGCCTCCGCTGGGGCCCACCTGTTAGCGACAAACAAACAAAGGGGATAAATAATGCATTGGGAGCTGAGCCAGGCAAGGCGGCGGTATTGAAATTAATAGGGATTAGCTGAGCAGCTTGAGGATGAAATATTTACCAGGTGGGACAGGGCTTAGGGAGGGCATCCCCCCTTCCAGGAGACCATAGGCATAGCTAGGCCTTTCTCCAGGGCATCATTGGCTAGGACTGGGGCACCCCAGCACCACCACTGCCACCGCTGGCTGCCTGGGTTTGCAGGACAGGCTGGCCAGACAGATGAGAGCTCAGGTCCCAGCCAGTCTCCTTGCACAGCAAAGTCCTGGGGAAACCAAGATGCTAGAAGGGAATGGAGGTGGGGAAGGGTCTGAAACCTTCAGGGCTTTGGAAGCTGGAGACAAAGACCATGACAGGGTTTCAGGTCCTGGGCATGTCAAGGCTTTGGGTGGCAAATGTCAGGGCTGGAGTTGGTTTGCCTGTAATCTTGCCCCTCTTTCTTTTCCTCTGGTCCTTCCTTTCTTCTTTTCAGTATATATTTCTTGAGTGTCTCTGTGGATAACATCTGTGCCCTCAAAGAGTTCATGGTCTAGCAGGAGGTGAAGGAGAGGCAGTTACAATACGCGGAGAATTGGCTGCTGTGGGAGCACACAGAAGAGGTTCCTAACATGAAGGCAGGATGGAGGGAAGGCACCTAGAGGAAGCACTAGCAATCCTGGGTCCTGAGACGTGAGGGCAATGAGCCAGGTGAGAAGTGGGGAGTTTTCTAGGCAGAAGGCAGAGGATTTGAAAATTCAAGGGGCAAACGAGCCTGAACTTGGCTGTACAACAGGGGAGTGGGAATGATGAGACTAGAGATGTAAACAGGTCCAGAACTCAGACTTTTATAAAGGGGTTTGGATGTACTGGGAGCTGAGTCAGGCAAGGTGGCAATATTGAACTTAATAGGGATTAGCTGAGCAGTCCTGAGAGGGGTGAGGAGCCACTGGAGGTGGTGCTGGTGGTGGTGGTTTTAATTTTTGACTTTTAAACTTTTTACTTTGAATTAATTTTATATTTGTAGGAAAGTTTCTATGTATCCCTTACCCGGCTTTCCCTCATTTTAACATCTTACATAATCACAATACAGTTATCAGTACCAGAAAATTAACATTGGTACTATGCTACATTAAAGGGCTTATTAGGCCGGGTGTGCTGGCACATGCCTGTAATCCCAGCTACTTGGGAGGCTGAGGCACGGGACTGGCCTGAACCTGGGAGGTGGAGATGCAGTGAGCCGAGATCATGCCACTGCACTCCAGCCTGGGCAACAGAAAGAAACCCAGTCTCAAAAAAAAAGCCTTATTTTAATTTCACCAGTGTTTCCATTAATGTCCTTTTTCTGCTCCAGGTTCATTGAAGGGGTTGTTGTTGTTGTTGTTGTTGTTGCTGTTGTTGTTTTTTGAGACAGCGTCTCACTCTGTTGCCCGGGATGGAATGCAGTAGTGTGATCTCGGCTCACTGCAATCTCTGCCTCCTGGGTTCAAGCGATTCTCCTGCCTCAGCCTCCTGAGTAGCTGGGATTACAGGTGCCACTACACCTAACTAATTTTTTGTATTTTTAGTAGAGACGGGGTTTTGCCATGTTGGCCAGGCTGGTCTCGAACTTCTGACCTCGTGATTTGCCCACCTTGGCCTCCCAAAGTGCTGGAATTACAGGCGTTGAGCCACCGCGCCCAGCCTGGGTTTTAAGACAGGGAGTGAAATGACCAGATTGGTGGTTTAAAAGGATACCATGGAAGAAAGATTGGCAGGGGCACTGCCGTTACCTAGATGAGAGATGATGGTAGGCTGGACCAGGATGGTGGTAATGGGAATATGGACTTAGAAATTATTGGAAAATATGTGGTAATTAAAGCTTCTAGAAATTATTGGAAAATATATGGTAATTAAAGCTCCTAGAAATTATTGGAAAATATATGGTAATTAAAGCTCCAGGAGGGGAAAGTTTGCCCAGGGAAGGAGAGTGAGAAGGGAAGAGGACCAATGACAGTTCTGAGCAACACCCATATCTAAGAGGTGATCAAAAGAAAGGGAGTGTTCAAAGGAACCAAGGAGAATTGCATGGAAAGTGAGGGTGGGTCACTGAAGCCCAGGGAAGAGAGCTTTAAGGAGTGAACTGTTCACCAATTGTCTATCAATCAAAACCTGAAAAGCTTCATCCTCATGAGTCATAGGGATCATTAGAGAAAGCAGTGTTGGTAAAGCAGTGATCAGATTGCAAGGCGGGAGATGAGGAAATAAGATACTGAGTGTAAACAGCTCTGAAGTTTGCCTCTAAAAGGGAGGAGAGATTGGGTACTAGCTAAATGGAAAAGGGAGTTAAAGGGAGACTTGTTTACTCCCAAGATGGGAGAGAATTAATATATTTACATGCTTATGTGAAGGAGCCAATGCGGAAGAAAAAAGTGAAGCTGTATCAGTGGAAATAGGAGTACTCAATAATGTAAGGACCCTGAAAAGGCCTGGATTCTGGGTTGGACCCTACCCAGGTGGAGTGGAGGGATGGGCTTAGAAAGTGACATCAGGCAATTAGCAGGGCGTGGTGGCAAGAGCCTATAGTCCCAGCTACTCTGGAGGCTGAGGCAGGAGAATCGCTTGAACCTGGGAGGCAGAGGTTGCAGTGAGCCGAGACCACACCATTGCACTCCAGCCTGGGCAATAGAGCGAGACTCCATCTCAAAAAAAAAAAAAAAAAAAAAAGTGACATCAGGCTTGGCCCTGTCTTGTGACAGGATGAGAGGACTGCGGCAGACTCATAAGAGTGGCATCTATGTGGCTCCTGTGAAGTAGAAGATAAGATTGTTTGTATGGGTGAGAGGTTTGTGGTGATATTGAGGGCAGGGGATTTGAGATTTGTGGAAAGGAGAGAAACTTGAAATTGTCACTAGGGCTGAAGGGAGAGAGAGTGCACACTGATCAGGAACACTGGAGATTGGCTGGGCAGTTTTATATACCCAACTGAGGCTGATGACTCTGATTTTGTAAGTGGCACTAGTCTATATGGTTGGGATTTTCTCTAGTCACACGCTCCAGGTGGCAGGCACAGAGAAGGCAGATTTTGGGTTTTTCCAGGCAAGGGTGACAAGGAAAAGGGAATAAGAGAGTTGAGGATTGGCAAGAAAAAGACTGAAAAGTAATGGACTGTGCAATCCAGGCTCCAAAGGCAGACATGTCAGTTATGTTGCTAGGACAGAAACTATGACTTTTCCCTTCTTTTTCACTAAATAGAACCCCTGTATAATTATAGAACCCCTGTATAATAATCAGTGTGTACCTAGTTAAAAGACTACTTTTTTAGTTTTCCACACAGCCAAGTACAGCCATGTCTCTGAGCTCTGGCTGGTGAAACAAAAGGAAGTGTGTTGTCTGGGACTTCCAGGGATGATACCTAAAAGGGAAACAACTCAGCTGGGAAATACGCTATTCTTGCCTTTTCCCACCTTCCCCCTTTCTTTTTCCTGGAATATGGATTTGATGGTTGGAGCTCCAGCAGCTGTTTTGGACTATGAAACAGTCTGAGGATTGGAAACCACATGCCGAGAATGGCAGGGCAGAAAGAAAGAAGCCTAAAGAGTCTGATGACTTTGTGGAACTGAGGGGCGATTAGTCAACTTATATTGCAAGCCATACTCATAGAATGCCTTTCTTAGTAAAGCTGTATTTCTTCCCTCTCTCTTTTCACTGGGGTTTTAGTCTAAACTTGATTCTTTTAGCCTTTTTCCTAACATAGCCTGTGTCCTGAGATACAGCTAAAAACAATTTGATCAAATGTTTCAAGAGAGCAAAAGAAAAAAAGGGTTACCAACTTCCCAGCCTGAAATAGCAGCGTCCTCTTTGTCCTTCGGCCTGCCTCCTTTATTCAGTGAGTTCTGTGTTGTAAGGTCCATTCCTTATGTCATTCTCCTTCCTGCCTTTACATTCTGTATCAGTTAGTGTACTTTCAGCTGCAAGAAAAAGAAACCCCAATTTTAAATATCTAAAACAATAAGGGGATTTATTATCTCACAAAAGAAATTCGGCAGTAAGGTGATCCTAAGATTGGTTAATTCAGCATCTCAGCAATGTTATCAGGGACCCAGATTTGTTTCCATTTTTCTTTCATCTTCAGCATGGTCTTCATAGGCTAACTCCCCTCAAGGGAGTCTGCAGTCCCAGACATTATGTGCAGGTCCAAAAACATCCAGCAGAATATAAAGGACTATTTTTCCCTCATGCTTGTCTTCATAAGAGAGAAGAAATTTTCCTTGAAGGCCTTTCAGCAAACTTACCCTCACGTCTCAGTAGCCAGAACACATGCCCATCCCTATGTCAATGACTGGCAAGGGAGAACGGGTCACCAAAAATGACTCAGACCACAGAGGATTAATTCTGATTACTTGAAGTAGTGGGCTCTGCCAACAGGGCAGAAGGTGGTCGCTCTTGGGAACATCATCAAAAGTGAACAAGGGCCAGGCCCAGTGGCTCATGTCTATAATCCCAGCACTTTGGGAGGCTGGAGAAGGTGGAACCAGCCTTGGTAACATAGCAAGACTCCATATCTACCAAAAAAAAAAAAAAAAAAAAAAAAAAAATTAGCCAGGCATGGTAGCATACTTGTTCCAGCTGCTCGGGAGGCTGATGCAGGAGGACTGCTTGACCCCAGGAGGCCGAGACTGCAGTGAGCTATGACCAAGCCACTGCACTCCTGCCTGGGTGACAGAGTAACATTCTAATTCAAAGAAAAAGAAGTGGGCAAGGAAAAATGTGAATACAGGAGAGACAATACATATGGAGAGAGTAAGGGTATAAATTTTAAGGTTTCAGTGAGTGAAAAAAAAAAAAAGTATACAGACAGGTTAGGCATCACTAATCTGAAAATCCCAAATCCAGAATGCTCCAAAATTCGAAACTTTTTGACTGCCAGCATGACACCATAAGTGGAAAATTCCACACCTGACCTCATGTGATGGGTCGCCATCAAAACTCTGTTTTATGCACAAAATTCTATAAACGATTATATAAAATTACCTTCGGGGTATGTGCATAAAGTATAGAAGAAACATAAATGAATTCTGTGTTTAGACTTGGGTCCACATCCCCAAGATATCTCATGTATATGCAAATATTGCACAATCTGAAAAAAATCCAAAATTCAGAACACTCCTGGTCTCCAAGCACTTGGATAACAACCTTGTTATTGTCAGAAACCAGGGATATTTGGATTTAATATTTCAAAGGAAGAGTAGTAGGATGTTTAAAAGGTTGAGTGTGTTACTGTGAAAATGGGTGGAAATTAGATCCAATGGAGAAGGCCATTAGTGCTAAAGTCAAAGAATGAAGAGGCTGGCAACAAGATTTCTCAAAAGGTCAGGATACTGAGGTTATGGCAGACAGGTCTCTTGGGAGGGAGGTGGCCATGGTCTGGATTGATAGCACGTGCTCACAAGAAAGTCTCCAGATAGTCTGCTGGTACATGGGTCTGGAGCCGGGTCACAGGTCCTGGTACTTTCCAGCTACCTGGGGCAGTACAGGCAAGTGGCATAACCTCTCTGTATCTCAGTATCCTCATTTTACAAGGAATCTGTCCTGGTAGTTCAGGCCATTCTGGAAGAGGGTAAGGCCCTGACACATTCCTGTTGGAACCACTACAGGGCCCAGAAGACTGATGAAGCTGCCAGGTATGGCAGATCAGCTCAGCTGTTCTCAGTAGCCAACCCCTCCCTGTGTGGGTTCCCTTTACTTGGCCGTAGGAGATCTGGCTATAACTTGGCACTTCTAGTTGTGGCATCCCAGACCAGGAGGAAGGTGAGGCTTCCTGGCCCCTCTACCTGGATGGGGCCTTGGCTGGGATTGAGTTGGGGGAGGTGGGCATCCTCTGTAATGGCCAGAGCAGCCGCCCTGTTACTACGGCGTATTTCACTTTTAATTCTGACATATAATGTAATGATCTTTTTTAAGGCCCGATGATATTATCTGCCTGACTAGATTATTGAGTCTTCATCATCTCCAGATAAATTTATGGCCAGGACGAGGCTCAGGATTTATCATCAGTCAATAGAGCTCGATACTCTAACAAGGCGTGTAATAAGATATACATATTTAATGATCCAAGGGGAGGAGCGCTAATGGGAGTTGAGTGAGTGGTCCATGGGGCTGGGGTTCTGCCCTAGGGTTGCCATGGCTGTGGGGACATGGATGTGGTCTTTGCCCTATGGGCCCCAACTCTGGTCTTTCTCAGGACTGCCTCAGTCTCCTCCTTCCTAAGAGCCTGAGGAAGGGAGAGGTAGGGAAAGGAAGAGGCAGCATTAGGGCCAGGCCAGAGCTAGGGCCCAAGCATTTTCAGCCCAAAGGGTGTATGCACCCCCTGAGAACTTCGCTCCCGCTTCCAGGCCTTGGAAGGGTTGGGGGTGTCCTTAGACCTGTACGCCCAGGCCCCTGAGCATTAGGGCGAGCCGGGAGGGAGTGCCGGGGCTGCGTGCCCAGGCCGCACTGATGGTGACGGATGGTTTTTCATTATAGCCTCTCAGGTCCTGCCCGCGCCCTGTGTGGAAATTCTATTTATTCCCTAATTTGTAAAAATTCCCTCTTTATCTGATCCCAATCAGGGCGGGGTAATTGGCTCTCTGGGGCAGCGGCTGGGGTCCTTGATGAAGAGCTATGTGGATGTACCCAGCCCGGCCCCCACCCAGCCTGCCACCAGGGCCCACAATTAATAATGATTTGCAAATGGCAGACAAGCAATAACACAGAAAGATGTGGCGTCCGTGCTGCCTCTTCATTTCCTTCCCTCGCAGATATAAATGGCCACAGAACAAAAACCCAGCACTATAAATTCTAGAATTAGTTATTCACCGGGATAAATGGGGCCCAGAGCCACCAGCCACTCTCCCTGCCACCGTTCTTGCCTGCTTTCCCTGATCCAGGTTCTGGCCCCATGTCTGTCTTGAGCCTGGCGCCTGACTCTTCTGCCTCTTTGGCTCACAGCACAATTTCTCAGTTTCTTCCCATCACTCCAGCTACCTCCTCCTGTGTGGCCGAGACTTGGGAGTGGTCACCTGGTCTGGGCCTGTAGCTTCCTCTGCAGGGCTGGAGCCAGCAGGTGAGATCCTCCCTCCACCTCTTCATGTGGACCTCCCTGGCTACCCAGTGTGGTTTCTGTCCTCATTCTGTATTGGGGTTTGAATGAAGCTGACATGTCCTGCCAAGCCTGGGAGTCTGGATAAGGGTTGGTTTTGGGTATCATCTTTGGCATTTGGGACCAGTCCTGTCCCTTGGCCAAATCTGAGTTGAGTTCCTGGTGGCCAAATGCACTGTAAGTGACATAAGGGGTTTGATGCTGTGCTTACTGGTCAGGCAGTTCTGGGATGCTAGCAAAGGGGTTTCCGGGCACCGTGCCCTCCCGGCCAGGCACATCCCCCCCCAACCCCACTGCCCCCAAGTGGCTGTGAGCTGGCGGGTAATGGGCGTGTAATGGCCTCATTTCCATGCCTGGCCTCCAGGAGCGGCGGTAAGTGTTTGATTGCCTTAATTTCCAAACACATCATTATCCCAGCTTTACCAGCGCTTAATAAACACTTTATGAGGATTTTTTTAAAAACATCTTCGGTCCGCATACTTCTCTGAAGTGATAAACTCTAATTAAGTCTAATATTTAAAAATATGGTAATGGTGAGTTGTTTGAATAAGTGGACTGCATTTCTGTAATTTCATTATTACGTAAAACACGCTAATTATTTGGAGCGCGCTTATTACGGTGAGAGAAATCGCCTGCTAATCAAGATGAAATTGCCTTTTCCCCTTATTGTGGAACCATTGTCATCCTTCACCATCAGCCTGTGGCACCTCCAGGCACCTCGGTGGGGTGGAGGGGGCTGAGGGGAGGGGCTGAAAGGGGTCACTTTGGAGTGGAGGCTATAAGGACCCTGTCTGGGGGAAGGGGAGGAAGCTATGGGAGCCATGGCTGTGGGGAGAAGGGAGTGTGTCTAGGAAGTGTGTCAGGTGGGCCAAGGTGGCCGTGAATGGGGGCTCGGGACTGTGTAGGCCATGTCTGAGACAAGGGGGGGTGGGGATATCAGGATATTATTGTTGGAATAACATTCTTTTTAGATGTTATTGGAATTACAAAAATAATAACTAACTGAGCTACTGTTTTAAGCACTTCACAAATAACTCATTTCATCTTTTTAACAACACTTTGAGGGCCGGGTGCGGTGGCTCACGCCTGTAATCCCAGCACTTTGGGAGGCCGAGACGGGCGGATCACGAGGTCAGGAGATCGAGACCATCCTCGCCAATACGGTGAAACCCCGTCTCTACTAAAAATACAAAAAATTAGCCGGGCGTGGTGGCAGGCGCCTGTAGTCCCAGCTACTTGGGAGGCTGAGGCAGGAGAATGGCGTGAACCTGGGAGGCGGAGCTTGCAGTGAGCTGAGATCCGGCCACTGCACTCCAGCCTGGGCGACAGAGCCAGACTCCGTCTCAAAAAAAAAACAACACTTTGAGGGAAGTTATTGCTATAATTATTATTATTCCCATTTTAGAGAAGAAGAAACCAAAACAAAGAGAAGTTAAATCGAATTTAGGAACTTGCTCAAGTTCACGTGGTTACTGAGTGGTGGAGTTTGGATTCAAACCCAGAAGCAGGATATACTGGGGCTGTCTGCTGTGTCAGTCCTAAACTCACTGTCTTGGCCTCCATCTTCCTTCTAAGCTAACATTTGATGCTAAACCTTAAACTGCACCCAGCTGTTGGGTCCCCATCACAGAGTTGCCAGATAGATAATACAGGGTTACAAATAATACAGGATACTAAATTTGAATTTCAGATAAATAATTTTTAGTATTAAAAAAAAAAATTATGTCCTGTATGGAGCTGGGGCTGCATTTAATCTGGCAGTCCTGTGTCAAGCAGACCTAGGCCATTACTGCTGCCAGGATGTCTAGACAGACAGATATGGCCATAGTTGAGGTTCTAGAATGTGGACACACCCAGGGATCCTGCTCTGTCACCCTTACCATGCATGGTTCCTACTCCTTGCACTGTTTTCCATACCCCCTCCCAACTACCCTACCCTATCTCTGCTGGTCCCTGTTCCATGGACTCTCGCCCCATTCCTCACCATGTCCTGAAGATCACTAATAAAGTGCGTTACCAAGCTAAGCATTCCGCAGGCAGGAGGCCTGTGGAGACTCAGCAGACCTCAGGATGTGTCTGCATGTTCCTTTAGGCCACACTGCCTCTTAGTCCCATAAGATCAGCAGCTTGTCACCGTACTGTCCCTCCTGTTCCCCTAGTTTGATTGGCTTCTTTGATCATTTCGCATACATTCTCTCCTGCCTCCAACAGACACATGTATGGGAATTGTATATATGATAGAGGTGTCATTTCAAAAGGATGGGGAAAGTGTAGACAGTTCAGTCAGTGGTGGTAGGACAATTGGCTATCGGGGGAAAAAAGAGTTTTTATTTCTTACCACACACAAAAATAAATTCCAGACAGATTAAAAAGTTAATATAAAAAAACTGAAAGTATTAGAAGAAAACATAGGATAGTTGTGTGTGTGTGTGTGTTTAATAATGCTGAGATAGAGAAGACATTAGCCTAGAAACCGTAAAGAACTGCCTGACAAATTTAGATGTCCCATAGGAATATGACTTAACTTATCCAAAGCTAAGTTCATCACTGCCCCAAATTTGCATCTTCCCTGGTATGCCTTATCTCAGTGAGTGGCACTGAGATCCTAGATGCTCTCCCTCTGCCATCCTAATCCCCCCATTAAGGCTTGCTCATTCTATTTCCTAAAATTTCTCTTACCTCCATCCACTTCCCCCACATCTTCAATAGATCTTCTCTATTTCCACTGCCACTGGCCTAGTTCTGGGCCATTATTTCTGGTCTGGACCACAGTACAATCTGCTAATTGATCTGTCTGCCTTCAGGGTTAATCCTTCTAATCCTGTCCTCACATCTAGGATGATAATTCTGAAACACAGATCTGGTACTGTCATTCCCCTCCTTAAACATGTTAATGTCCATCATTCTCAGAATATTAACATCTTAAGCTCCTTAGTTTAGCATTTGGGTTCTTCAGGATTCCCTTTAGTCAGTCACTGACCACCAGCTTCATCTCTTGACACTCCCTTCTGATTCTTCATCCCCCCCCCCCCCACGGCCATCTGATAAACTTAATTTTTTTTTTTGGACACTCCACATTTCACCTCCATAAATGTGCCTATGCTGAGAACACCTTCCTCACCCCAACCCTAACTGGGAGGGCTAGCTCCCTCCCCCATCCCCTAAGACCTCTGCTTAACAACTCTGGAGTCTTTTCCTAATCCTCAAACAGAACTAGATTACTTTTCCATGCATCCTTTTCTCATAGCACTGCACACCTGACAGGGCTGTCTTTGAGTTCCTTGAGGGCAGGGAGCTACAGAGTCTTGCACATCCCTCAGAAGCATTACGGTACAAGATCACTGAACATACAGAAGGTGTCAGTGCATGTTTGCTGAATGAATGAGTACATGAATGAATGGACTTCTCACTTCTTGGGTCCCCTTCCTCCTGAGGGTCTCCCTAGCCCAGGCCCTGCTTCCTGTCCACTATCACTCAGTTCCCAGGTAAGTACCACTAATGGAGAATATCAGCCTCAGGTTGTTTGCCCTTTGTGAGCTCTTTCTGGGTGTCCTAAGTGATCTGAACAACTCTTCTGTGTGCAGATTCTTTGTCAGGCAGACATTTGACTGTCCTTGGGCCCAGCCAACAAGCTTATCCTTCCTTGTTAGGTGCTAGCCCCACTAATCTTCTCTCAGGGATTTATGCAGCTGCACTCCTCACATTATGGTCCTGGCAATATAAAAGTATTTCCAACACTGAGAATATTAATGCCCCAAAAAAGAGGAGAGGGTCATCTTGTCACAAATTGATGATCCTGCAGAAACATAAAAACAGGTTAGCCTGGCCAGAAAGGTGCTCACGCCTATAATCCCAGCCCTTTGGGAGGCCGAGGTACAAGAATTGGAGGCAGAGGTTGCAGTGAGCTGAGGTCACGCCACTGCACTCCAGCCTGGGTGACAGAGCGAGACTGTCTCAAAACAAAACAAAATGAAACAAAAGCAAAGGTTAGCCTTCTAGAATTTGAAGGTGAGATAGACCTACTCTTGGAGGCCTCTATTGTGGGTGCAAGGCTGTGCTCCCTGCCACCCCACTCCCACCCTACAGCAGCTTCTTGCTGGCCTCTGTAGCTCAATGAGAGGTGCTGGAAGGCAAGCCTGCTAACCCAGGTGGCCCCCAGAGCTTCAAGCAGAAAACTTTCCAAGAGACTATGTTGCCACCAGACTCACCCTGCTGCTCACTCTCTCTGAATTTTTGGCCTATTAAAAGCCCCAGATCTGTCTCTAGTGCTTCTGCCAAGCTTCCGCACTTTCTAGTAGGGCCATAGACTTAAAAAAAAAAAAAAAAAAAAAAAAAAAAAAAAAAAAAAAAAAAAAATTATCAAGGCTTCAAGGGCTGGAAAAAGACCCTGGAGCTGGAAGTCCATGGCTGCCATTCCACTGACGCTAGGTGAACTGGAGCAAATTTCTTCCTTTCCCTGGTCTCTCTTTATTGTAGTGGGCCAACTGCAACAAGTTAGACTCCAGAAATACCCAGTAAACAGGATCTGAAGTCAGAATTTGGAGTGAATGCCAATTTGGTTTCACCAAGTCTGCCGGCCCCTAGCAGGCATCTGTGCTATCAGTTGTATACACTTTCTCACCACTAGGTCCTCCAGAAAACTAGCGTCCTTGCCTTTTCTTCAGAAAGAGGAGGTATTCCAAGCATAAAGAACAGCATGTGCAAAGATATGGGTGCAACACCTTGTTCAGTCCTCACAATAACAGCAAGGCCATTATCACCCTAGTAGAGGAACCTAAGTATTAGAGACACCAAGCCCTTGCTGTGTGTTATGCAGCCAGTGGGTGAAGTTTAGATTGGAAACGTCTTTCTGTCTCCAAAACCCACTTTGTCATTTTCAGAAAACAGTGAGTGGGGGTCCTTTAAAAGAGTCCAGGGATTGAGGGTTGAGCATGGCAGAGACCAGAAATAGCAGGGATCAATTTTTGTGGAGTCTTTAAGACACATTACAGAGTGTAGACTTTAAACTGAGGGCAAGGAGAGCCATTGAATGGCTTTAAGGAAGAAGAACATGATCAGATTTATGTAAGAAAAATCACTTTGGCTGTAAGAGAATGAATTTGAGGGAGAAAGAGGACAGCTGTTGTAATCCAAGATGATTAGGCAGAGAATAAGAAGAGAAAATCTGCAGAAGTTCATACTTGATTAGATTTGGAGAGTGAGGGAGAGGGCAAAGTGGCAACATGACTCTCAGATTTCTTCTTTGGGCATTTTGGGTGGATTATGGTGCCATTCACTGGGATGAAGAACATAGCAGGTTGAGGGGTAAGAAGCAGCTTAGAGAGAAAATTAGCTCATGATTGGACGTTTAGGGTTTATCTAGAAAGAGATGTTCAGGAATATGTGATGTGGAGCCCAGGAGCTGTCCAGGCTGGAGATGGTGATCTTCAGGGGGTAGCCTAAACTCACGATTTAGATGAAGTCATCCAGTGTGTAGAGTGGGGAAGAGGTCAAGGACAGAGATTGGGACATGGGGACCCTCTCCCAGCACAGGGCCAGGCACAGGTGGGAGATCAGTGCTTGCCCACTGGATGGCTGGTGGCCTGGGGGTTGGGGCTGGGACATTCACTTGGGCCAGGGGAAGCAAATTGAATGATCTGTCCAGCAATGAGGGAGGAGCCAGATGAAGTCAATAGAAAACTAATTTTCTTTTCTGCTGGAAGAAATGAGGTGTGTGGCCGCTGGGTAATTGCAGATAACGAGGGGACTTATTCTTAATATGCACAGCGGCCATGGTCCCTAGGGTACAGGAGACGGGAAGGATTGGAGGTGCCCTGATAGGGCCAGACTTATTTGGGAAGAAAATCACCCTATCATAGTCCCTCTACTGGCACCACCACAGCTCATGGGCCCCATCCTAACCCCTCCCCCTCTTAGGCCCCTTCCTGTCAACTGCCTAGCACAGCCCCTCCCTCCTCCACCCTCTACCCCCACAGCACAGGCGCACACACTAAGAGAGACAAATGATGGGGCCTCAGCTGAGCGGGGTGCGTGTCCGGCCCATAAACCACGGGGATGGGTCACGTCTGGAGTTGCCATGGCCGCCACTACCCACCCATCTGTCTTCCCACTGTTCTGCCTCAGACCAGCCCATACGGCTTCCTGAGTCCCTGGGGGAAGGTGTCACCTCTCCATGCCCACATCCACTGCAGGTACATCCACACTGAGCTCTGCGAGACAGGACCCTGTCTGACTTGCCTGCCCAAAGCAGGCTCTGCAGAGCTAGGATCTGGCTAGTGATGCAGGGTGTGGGCCGACCAGAGACTGCGCCTCCTACTGCCCTTGTCTAGTGCTGGAGGGTCCCCTTCCTAGGCTAAGGTCCTGGCAAAGGTGAGCCTTGACAGGCAGAGAATTCCTGACCCCACCTTGACCTTACTACCCCCCACACTTGATTATGACATTGATGTACAATATTTCTACAATCACAGCATCGATCCTATGAAGGCTGGCGGTGGCTGAGGCCCTGGTTATGGCCCAGGAGCATCTAAGGGAGATGGGAGAAGAGGCAGGTGAGGGGATAATGAGTTGGTGGCTGTGTGGGCAGCTGAATAGAAAAACTCAAGGCACTCAGGCTGCTTCTCTCCTAGGCTTCCTCTAGTGGAATAAGGGGCACTTCTGGGCAGGTGCACTTCCTGCTGGTGGTGGCAGTGGTGAAACAAATCCTGGCCCATGTCCATGATACTGAGGCCCCAGAGGCCTGATCCTGCAGCCTCCAGGGTTCTAGGACTGCTGAAAGCAGTCCAATACTGGAGAAACTGTTTGTGATAGAGTCTAATACAGGCAGACATATTCCACAACGTATGGGCAGAAACAGGGCCCAAAAAGGGACTAGCACCCACTTTGAGCCTACTAGGACAGAGGCAGGGCTTCCGCCGACGTATACAGGAGTGTCTGGTAGAGGGCTGATGGCCAAGGCTAGGAGGAGGACCACAAATCTGGACCCTCCCCATCCTATCAGAGCTGCACAGGAGCAGGTGCCCAGGCAAGTTGCTGTTTGAGCACACAAGCCCAGGACACAGGGCAGGTGTGTTTCCCAGGGCCCTGGGCTAGCAGTGCCGAGCCTTGTGCCTTGTCACTAGTGATTATGGCCTGGGTCACATCTTCCACACACACGAAAGTGCCGGCAAAGTCACCCTGGCCGTGGGTGTGATGAATGGCCACCCAGTAATGAAATGGAGACATCAAGGCGGGTGGCGGGAAGACGGAGTGTGGCGGACGGGCCGTCCCCACGCGGCGGCAACAAGAAGGATCGCCCAGCGGCCGGGGGCCGTCAAGGGAGAAATTACACATTTACTCTGCCTTTTTCTTACTGCGACGGCACCCATACATCACCGCTGGGGCTGGGGCGGGACATGCCGGCCAATTTCCAGCATGAATTATGGAACTGAGAAGCATCGAGACCAGGCTTCCTGCTGGCCCAGCATCACCCAGCCCAACCTGAAGCCAGGGATGCTGCCACCGGGGGATGGGACCACCCTCTCTAAAGCCTGTGGCTCCTGAATCTGACCCTGCTTCCCACCCCCGCCCTTGTAAGAGCACCTGTGGGCATGGAGGGGAAGGATCTGGGGCCGATCTAAATGTCTTCTCTCCTTTTTAGACGACTGCAAGAACATTGCCAACATCATGAAGACACTCGCCTATCGAGGCTTCATCTTCAAGCAGACATCGAAGCCGTTCTGATTGGCCGAGGACAGGATGGGGCAGGACAGGGTAGCTGTTTGGCCCAGCCCAGAATCCTCCCCTCCCTCACCAGAGGGGAAGAGGGAGAGTGGCATAGCTCTGCGTCCAGAGTGTCCCCCAGCTGCCCTGTGGGCTTGTGCCCTTGGCGTGGGCTTGTGCCCTTGCAAGGGCTTGGCCACTTGGCCCTTCTGGAGCAGACACTTTGTGCCCCCCATCCCCACCCCTCAATCTCAGCCCAGTATTAGCCCCTCCCATTGCGGGCCTGGGCTAGGGGAACCCAGGCACTCACCGCCTCCTCCCTGGTACACAGGCTTCTGTGGGGCCACCAAGCCCCCCCCCCCGTGCCCCCTCCCATCCATAGTGCATGGTGTGTGGTGCCCCCAGGGCTCCAGGACAGATCAGGCCCCACCTTGTGTCTACCCCCATCCCCGCTGTGAACGTGCCACTGAATAAAGTCGGGGAAACGAGGCAGTGGGTGTGTGTGCAAAGCCGTCTGTGTGTGTGAGGCTGCTGCTGCACCAAAGCTGTCAGGATGTGAAGGTAGGTAGAGCATGCTCCAGACTGCCTCTGTGCACAAGGCCATCCGTGTGTGACTGGCCGTCACTACAGCACCTGTGACACCCTCACTCAATATGCACACAACTGCGGCAGTGCGGGGACTATCAGTACAGGCTGTGTGCAAAGCCATCTTGAGTGTAAACCACAGGTGCTCTGAGGTGCAGGAGTTTGGGTGAAACTCATAGTGGTTAGTGATCAGAGAGCTGCAAAGGGCCTGAACACAGGCAAACCTCCCTGCCACCCTGTGGAGTGGCTGTGACAGTCCCCTCCTGGCCCACCCTTCCCACTAGGGGCATCAGAAGTGAGGAAAAGGAAAAGGAAGCAGCCTGGTCCAACTTAGGAACTCTATTTACATAACAGCGTCGCCCACACCCCGTGGGGTCTCTCACGGCTTCTTGGCTTTCTTCACAGAAGATGAGCTGGAGGCCGACTCCCGTCGCTTTCTCTGAGGACACACAGAAGGCATTGAGGTCAGTGACCCCCAAGGCCTGAGTCAGGCTTAGTGCATGTGTTTCACGTGCTCAGGGACAAAGACACCCACTGGTCAACCCACTCCTACCCCTCAGTCTCAGACCCACACAGAAGTGATGATCATCCCTGCTGCGGGCACTAGAGGGAGAGGAGCCCCTACACCCACGTGCATGCGCTCACTCGCAGGGCCGAGGCAGGCCTCCCAGCCTGTCCAGGCTCTTACCGAATTGGGTGTGAGGGGTGCGCCCACCACATCAATGATGGCGTCCTTGGGGTCAGGGCCAAGTCCTGGTTCAGTCACTGCTGGCTCAGCAGAGGCTGGGCCTGGGCCTGATGCTGGTGTGGCAGGGCCCCCCAGCACACCTGCCCGGGCCAGTGCCTCGTGACGGTGCCGCAGCATTTGCAGCTCATACTCGCAGTTGGCACAGGCCTGCTTGAGCTCGTACAGCAGCACCAGGTCACTTCGCAGCTCGTTGAACATGTGCACCAGCTCCTCCGTAGGTGTCGGGCTCAGCTCTGCAGGCAGGTGGCGGGCAGCACAGGGGCAGAGCCCAGGTGTGGTAGAGGGCCAGCCACGTGAACTCCCCTCCCCCTACCCAGCCTTTATCCACAGCCTCAGGTGGGTACACCCTGTGGGACCCAGTCCCCACACTCACCCACACCAAGCTCCAGCAGCATCTGTTCCAGGGCCTTGATCTTCTTCTGTCCCACAGAGCTGGGCAGCTTCATCTGCAATGAAAGCTGGCAAGCTAAGCCTCTCCCAGCCACAAGAGGCTTAGGATGAAGGGGACAAAAGGCAGTGGGAAAGAGGTGTGGAAGAGACGGTAACACAGGAGGTTAACTATGGGCCAGAAGAGGAAATAGCCAGGAAGCTGAATACAGTGAAAGCTGTGACCTTAGCCTGGCCACATCATTGAAATCCTGGCAAGGCCACCTCTGCAGCAATCTCTGCTACCGCTCCATCCCCACCTGCCTTCAGCGTTTGGGCCACATGGAGCCCAGAGCAGAGCCCAGGGCCCAAACATGCTAAAGGAGGTGACTCACGTACCCGTTGGCTCCGCAGTGTGACACCTGCAGACTTGAAGTCTGGAAACTTGATGCCTGCAGTCTCAGGAACAGCCTGGGGGAGAAGGCATTATGGTGATCAAGGTGTCACAGGGAGAGCCCAGGGTTAGTCCCAGCACCCCATCAGCACTGGGTGCTCTCAGAATCCTCCACTCGGGGTGGGGCCTTGTGCCAGGTGACCCTTCCACCCTGAGCTGGGCTGGCTGAGCCTCCGCACCGGCTTCTCAGCCTCCTTTTTCTGGGGTAGCTTCTTCTTGGGGGCTTTGCGTTCCGTGCGCCGCTGCTCTGCAGTGGTGTCTGCTGCTGTGATCAGCTTCTGCAGGTCCTGGCTGCGTTTCTCCCGTTCCTTCTTCCGGGCCTCGATCTTGCGCAGCTCCTGTAGCAGGTACTCCTCCTCTGCCACCTGGGAAAGTGAGGGATGCAAAGTGTGTGAGGGCACTTCTAGGAGTGAGGGTAGACACGGAGGTGATGGGGTGCTGGGGTGTCTGTGAGGGAATCTGAGAAGTAAGGGATCACGAGGGAGGTGAAGGGCTATGAAAAGCAGGGGGGATGGCCCATGAGAGGTAGGAATGGGCTTGGGGCAGTTAATAGGGTATCAGTGGGAGGCAGGGGGACCTGGGAGTGGGAGTTGAGGGGTACGGAGGATGGAGGCAATGGGCAAGGGGTTTGGGGCATGGAGGACAGGTATATGGCCTTGGGCTAACCTGCTCTGGGGTCCGGTTGTAGAGACGCTCAAGCTGTTCCTTCCGCCGTCGTTCATGCCCAGCATCAAATACTGGTATCTTAAGGTCTGTGCCTGGCACAGCCCGCACGTTAGCAAGCTTAGCACAGATGTGGTAGTACCGCTCCTTCAGGTCTTCCACAGAACGCTTCTGAGAAGCAAGACAGGGTAGAGGAATGAACATTCAGGGGCATGTGGAAGAGATGGCATAAAAGGGCCTGCTAGACCCAGAAGCTGGGCACACATGCAAATGCACAGTGGCTCACCTTGAACTGCTGGTGGTCATACCGGTCATGGATAACAACAAAACGCAGGTCAAAGCGGCGGCTGAGGTCAAAGAGGTGGTCAGTTTCTGCCTTAGTCCAAGCATCATCGTGGAGATAAAGCTGGTACTCCTGCTCTGAGTACACAGGCACCTGCACAGTCTACTGGCACAGAGGGACACAGTAGGGGCATGCCCACATCATGTCATGTCTAGCAGGCTCCAGCCCCCAGTGACCACAGCTCCTCCTGTTTGTTGCCAGCCCCTGGGCCTGTGCCCCTGCAGTGTGGAGTGAGGAAAGAACCTGTCTGCTTGACTAGAGGTCCTAGCAGGGTTTGGGACTGTAGCCTCCCCCTGATTCATTCCAGGAGCAACTTCACTGTCTCCAGCTCCAGAGCCTCAGTCATGGGACACACACTCCTGCCCCCATGGTTAAGGTGAGGGGCCCACATGTAAGTGCTTCTGTGGAGTCCAAAGGTCAACTCTGGAGTAGGACAGATGGCTAATTACCTGGAGAAAGGCCCAGCAGCCCCTAGTCCATATAACTCTTGTCTGAAGCACTACTGCCACCCAGTGGGGACAGTGGGACTTGCTGCTCCCCCAGAGTTCGCCAAGGTCAGGCATCTCTACAGAAGCTGGGCCTGAGTCCTACTCCCAACATAGGCAGCCCTGCCAATGCCCCTTCCTCCCTTCTCCCATACCCACAATCCTACAGACCTCCCCCAGAGACAAACAGCACTACCACCAACTGGGTCTGTCAGAGACCCCAGGAAGAAGTCAATGCTAGACTAGATCAGGAAAGTCTCTCTTCTCAGTTAAAGACCACAACCAGCTCCAAAACTGGTCGCCTTTTGGACATCTCCTACTGGAGGTCCCCCATGTACCTCAAACTTATCTCAGTACTGAACTCTTGGCCCTCCCTCAAACATTATCTTCTCCAGTCCAGATTTCAGTCAGTATCACCATCACCCAACCCAGCTGCTCAAGCCAGAAACCTGGGAGGCATCTTAATTCCTATCTTTCCCCTTGACTCCCAACTCCCCTTGACCAAATCTGTGGCTTTTACCTCCAAAATTTCTGTCTCTGTTGCCACTTCCCAGTCCAGCCTACCTGCTGTCACTTGGCTGGATCAGAGAAATAGCCTCCCTGCTGATCTCTGCCCTCACTCAGTCCTCCTCCAATCAATTCTCCATCTGCAGCTAAGGTGATCTCTTTGAACAGTGCTACTTAAAGGATAGTCTGCAAACCAAGTGCTGTTTACATGAGAATGGAAACTGAAAGTAGACACTAAAAAACTACCTAACAATTTTACAGTAATTGTATGCTGTTGAATCTAATATGAGGAAACATGGACTTGTATTTTGTCTTTATAATTTTATTATCTTTATCAGTCTCTGATGGATTGGAAATAAAAACAGAAAAATGTCCTTCACCACAGATGATTTGAGACACACTGTCCTAGTGTTCCAGAATATGTATCTTATCATTACCCCCAATTATCCCTTATTAAAATCCTCAGAGGCTCTTCATCTAAGATAAAGCATCTTCTAGATAATTCACAAACTCCTCAAGAACAAGGGTTGTCCAGTTCATCTCCCACCTTTAGGACTCAGCACACTGTACGTATCAGTGTCTACCAAGTCAATTAATGAACACGCAAATAAATGACCTGGCCTCCTCCCACAGCCACTGTCCCTCATGAACCCTAAATTGCAGCCAAATGACTAGCAGTTTCTAGAACATAGCAGACTTCCCCCTTGACCTCTGCTCTTGCCTGAAATGCCTTCCACTTCCACATTCCTTCTACCTAGATAACTTTCTCAACCTTTCAAGCTCTCAGGCATCATCTCCTCTGGGAAGTCTCTCTGGTTTGCCAGGTTTGGTTACTTATTTCTCCTATGCATTTTAATTCAATTTAACTAAAAAACAAACCAACAACTCAGGACCAGCTGCGGTGGCTCACGCCTGTAATCCCAACACTTTGGGAGGCTGAGGTGGGCAGATCGCTTGAGCCCAAGAGTTTGAGACCAGCCTGGGAAACATGGTGAAACCCGGTCTCTAAAAAAAAACACAAAAATTAGCCAGGCATTTTGGTACATGCCAGTGGTCCCAGCTACTTGGGAGGCTGAGGTGGGAGGATCACTTGAGCCCTGGAGGTGGAGGATGCAGTGAGCTGAGATCACACCACTGTACTCCAGCCTGGCCGACAAAAAGAGACCCTGTCTCAAAGAAGAAGAAGAAGAAAAAAAAAAAGAAACCCTCAGGAACTGTGCAGCCAGTCCTCTCAAGTAGCTCATAGTCAAGTCAGGAAGACATTTTTTCATTCATTCAACAAATATTTACCATGGGCTTGCAATACCTATGCTGGAGACACAGTGCTGCATATGACAGGCAGGGGTTTTAGCCTCTCAGAGCTCATACTACAGCTGAAAGAATAATTTTGGTACCATGTGGGAAGTTTGATACACAGAACATAACAAGTGACACTCCAGCCTGGGGACAAAGATTGGTTAGAGAAGAGGTAAATGAGGCTTTCAGGCTATAAGTCTAGGCTATTCCAGGCTGCAGCAGCTGTGAGGCCACACTGTGCAGTGACTTAAGTAATGGACTAGGAAACCTCGCCCAATCTAGCTCTGCCTCTCACTGGCTGGGTGAGTCTGGGAAGGTCCTGCTCTGCTGAGCTACAGTAATCTAGACCAGAGATAACTCAGCTTGGACTAGGGGGCTGGCATAGGGGATGAAGAATATAGTCAGAGATGTGATTTATTATGGAAAAAGAATCAACAGGACTCAATTAAATAGATGTGTCACTGGCATCTAGCTCAAATGCTGTGCGCATTCTGAGAGGCCCTCCCTGACCATCCTAAGATAGGACCCCCGCCACACACCTACAACTTCACTCTTTATCTCACTTCATACCCATTCAAATCCTGGTTCATGTTATTGATGGCTCTTATTTGAAAGACTTCAATCTATTTCCTTACATGTTTGTTTTCCCTACCTTCTTTGTCCTGCTATTGATTTAAATATTGTGAGCACTAAGGGAGAAGACTAAGTCAAGGACGATCCCCCAAGTTTTTGGTTTGGGCAACTGGGTGGAAGATGGTGCCATTCACTAAGATGGGGAACAGGTTTGGGACTGACAGAGGGAACATGATGAGTTCTGTTCAGGGTACCTATCTGATGTAAGGTACCTGTGGGGCATTCAGAAAGAGATAGTAAATGACTGGATGTGAAGGAACCACTGCTCTGGATTGGTGACGTGTAGAGAGGGTAACTGAAGCCACAGGGTTCATACTAAGAAAGTATAGAGCAAGAAGAGTAGAGTACCCAGGATACAGCTCTGAGGAACAGCAACATTTGAAAGACCAAGAAAAGCCATGAAAAACCAGAGCAGGTCCGGGAAAGAACAGGATCCCCTGGGCAGAAAAGACCCATGGAGTCCTACTCTGCATGCATTTGCCACGAGGACTGAGTGGGTGATCACAGTTGGGCATGAGCATGCCCCTGGAGCCAACCCTAGCAGAATGGAGAGCTTGCACAAATGGCTCAAAGTGGGAGGGCAACCTTGGCCTGTGTCCGAATGAAGGTAACTCACCTTATTGAACCTGGCAAAGGGATAGTCCTTGCCCTCCTCCGCTGCACGTCGCCAGTGGAAGAACATTGCTCCGTCCTTGCGGGCTGGGTTGGTGAATGGCATCCACTTCCAAGGCCGCACCTTCTTGGAGCCCAACTTGGCCTTCACTGTACGGTATCCCTGACCAGTGTCACTGGGTAGCAGTGGGGGTGCATCCCTGGCAGTGAGGTTTAGGGAGATGGGAGGTTAGAATCAGAAGGTGTGTTAGAGAGATTTGTGTCCCAGGGAGCTGATCTACCCTGCCCTATAGCAAGAAAGTCATGACCTGGAGCAACAGATTTCTGGTCCTCCTGCATCCTGCTAAGCAAGCAGGAGCCCTGGCTGGGGAGGAGAGAATTGGAAGAGAAAAACTAGGGAGTTAGGGGCATGGCAGGTGAATCAGGGGCCAAAACCTGGGGGACTTGGGATTCCAATACTTGCTTCTTGTCAGAGTAGAGCAAGGCATAGACTTCCCGGTGCATGCCCTCCGGCCTCTTGAAAGTCAATGTCTCAGAGGACTTCTTGGATTTTTTCTGAGGAAGGAAACCACAGAAAGGAACCACAGCCTAGACTCCCTTTCCTGAAAATTCTTTAGTCCAGCTCAATCCCAGAAAAAACCAGCACCTACAGGGTCAATGACAGGCAAACTGACACACTGTAAAGGCACAGAAACCCCACTCCCAGGGACACCACCCTACCCCAAAATCAGGGCAGTCCCCTCCCCATTCCACCAACTCTCAGACTGTTACAACGTCTTGATTTCTCCCCAACAATATCTTGCAGCAAAAATCACACTTGCCTGGTCCTCTCGTCTCTCAGAGGTGTCATACCCTCTTGGTCCCACCGTCTCCCACGACGTCCCACCTCCTCCCTCCCATCAAGGATGACACACATTCTGTGTCCTGTTATGTCACCCCTTTTATCGCCCAACTCACTGTAAGCGTAGCACCCATCCCTTGCCCCATCTCTCTTCTGTTGTCACTCCTCCCCATCTTCACTCCCCTACTCTCCCCTAGCCAATGCTTTCAGGTGCCCCTGCTACCTTGTCCGGGTTGATAATGTCCTTCTTGCTGATGGTCCCAGAGGCTGCATCCCCTTCTGGACCCCCGAGTTCTAGAATGTCCCGTACATCCGCGCCCGTAGCCATCGCGCCTGAGAGATGGGGGAGCCACCGGAGGTCAAGGGTCACTGCCTGAGGGAGGACCAGGCTCAGGTCAGGGGGCGGGGCCAATCCAGAGCCAAGCGGAGGCGAGGTGAAGAGGCGGGCCAAGAGGACGAGGGTGGTCCAGGTCAGGTCGGGGTTCTGCCTGTGTCCCACCGCTTGGATGTTCCTAACGGCCCCTTCAGCCACCTGGGCCCTCGAACCTCCGCACCCGTGTCCAGCGGCTGCAGCCCCCACTACCACTCCCCCGTCCCCGCAAAGCCGCGAGAGAAACTTCCGGCGGTGCTCATTCGAAACGCGGTCGACAGAAACGCTTCCGGTCGGTGTTGTAGGAAACGGAGCCGACTGGCAACCGAGGGTGAAAGCTACTGGCCGTGCTGAGCTTGCCACCGTTTGGTTCTCCCGCGAGCCTGTTCTCATTGGTGCACTGCCTGCTTTCTGGCATTTTCCCTCTACGATGCTCCGTTGCATCTCAGGCAATGAAAAGAGATACCAGAACTTTGTGACTTTAAGAAGTAACTTAATTTCTCTGGGCCTTTTTCTTCATTTGCAGAATGGAAATTGTATTGGCACCTGTGTAAATGAAATACCAAGAATTCATGTAAAACATTAGCACAGTGCCTGGGACATTTACTGTTTTTTTATTAAATGAGTTAATGATTTGAATTGACCCCCTTCATTAAGTGCTACTATGTACTCCGCACTGTGCTAAGCTTGGAGGTGAAGAGATAAACTTCAAACTGTGATAAGCTTGAGGGTGAAGAAATAAAGGCAGAGCTTCCTAGGGCGGCTGCCAAAATGGAGTAAGGTGTGGGCCCTCATTTGAACCTCCTCTGATGGAGATATCTGTGGGTTGTGGCCTCGTGGGGCTTTCCTGGAGGCCAGCTTCGTGGAACTTCACTAGTATAGGAGCTAGCTTCACTCTTTGGGTTACAAAGAAGCCCAAAACACAGCCTCAAGCAGGAAGCAGCTTAGAAGTATCCTTCAAGGGAATAAACCTGGGGATCTTCCTGGAAAGAGAGAGACAGACAGGAGGTCCTGAGGAAGGGCAGAAGGGACAAGGAAAGCAGCTCCCAGCTTCAGCAGTCTGCAAACCAGCCTGTCAATTTGAAGGACACATAGCCTGGGGGATAGGGTGGGGCTTGTTAAGGCATTAAGAAGGCCAGACCCCAAGTCAAGACCTGCCAAAGATCCCAGCAGGGACTAGAGGAGCAGACAGTTTGCACAAGTTAGCTGTAAGTGTTGTAGCCTCTTCTGGCCTGGAGAAGACAAGGGGATGCAACAACTGTAGTCACAAGCCTGACTAGGCCCCAAAACTTTGGAGAACCAGGCCTGGAGGTACATACCTGTTCCTGGGCTTCATTCCTGGATGGATCCACTGAGCTCCAGTTTCCAGAGGAGGCCACAGTCTTACAGCAGAAATTGTCCACAGGGTAAGGAAATGGTCCTTGGAGCCAGAAGGGGACAGAGCAATTGGCTGCCTGAAACACTTGACCCTAGTTGTAGTTAATTAATTGTGTAATTATTTGTTTAATATATATCTCTAATAGACTCATTTCTGTGAAGACAGGGATCACAGTACATAAATGAATGTATGTGCCAGGCACTGTTCTAGACTCTGGGCATGCAGTGGGTGAACGAGATACAAATAGCTACTGGTGGAGCTTATATTTAGTGGAGACGGAGAAACACCAAGCAAATAGACAATAAAATTGATAATATAAGTTTTGATGGCAACAAGAGCTAGGAAGGAAATGAAATAGAGCGATGGGATGGAGAACTGCTTTCCATAGTCTGGTCAGGGAAAGTTAGTAGTCTCTCTCTTTTTATAAATGTGTATATGCGTAGAAAAAATTCGGGAAAGGACTAAACCAAAATGATTCCGTCAGTTGTTTATATCTGGCAATTTATATTTTCTATACTTTCTATAATGAATGTGTACCTCTTCTATAATAAAAGGAAGGAATGAAGGGAAGGAGGAAAGGAAGAAGGAAAGACAGACAGACTGTGTGCTGTGGAAGGTGGACCAGGCCAGAGTTTAGGAGACTAGAGGTCAGTTTTTTTGGTTTGTTTGTTTTTTTTTTTTTTTTTTTGGCTATTTTTCTGTCATTTGCTGAGGGAGGTTAAAGTCTCCAACTATGATTTTGGAATTGTCCCTCCCTTCTTTCCTTCCTTCCTTCCTCCCTCCCTCCCTCCCTCCCTCCTTCCTTTCTTCCTTCCTTCTCTCTTTTTTTTCTGAGACAGGGTCTTTATTGCCCAGGCTGGAGTGCAGTGGCGTGATCTTGGCTCATTGCATTCTCCAACTCCCTGGGCTCAGGTGATCCTCCCACCTCAGATTCTCAAGTAGCTGGGACTGCAGGCATGCACCACCACACACGGCTTTAGATACTGGGTTCACTGTGTTGCCCAGTCTGGTCTCGAACTCCTGGGCTCAAACGATCCGCCCACTTCAGCCTCCCAAAGTGCTGGGATTACAGGCATGAGCCACCATGCCCGGCTTGTCTATTTCTTTAATTCTATTGTTGCTCCGTATATTTCGAAACTCTGTTATTGGGCACATGCACATTTATAATTGTTATGTCTTCCTGGTGAACTGACCTCTTTATGAAATATTCATCTTTATCTCTGGCTTTGTCTTGAGGTGTACTTTATCAGTAACTACTCTAGCCTTTGTAAGCTTATTGTTTGCATGGTATATCGTCGTCTTCCGTTTCTTTCAACTTATATGTTACATTTAAAGTACAGATATTTGAGTTTTGCTTTAAAACAAACAAACAAACAAACAAAAAACAATTTGCACAATCTCTGCCTCTTGAGCCCACAGTGTTGGTTGAGGAATGGATGGCAAAGGAGGAAATGCTTGGGCTAGGTCTCATTTGTATCCTTTCTACTTGATGATGGAGTGCTGTTTACAGATTTCCTAGTGGATCAAAATAGTTTTCAGGCAATCTGGGCATGGTAGCTCACGCCTGTAATCCCAGCACTTTGGGAGGCTGAGGTGGGTGGATCACAAGGTCAGAAGTTCGAGACCAGCCTGACCAACATGGTGAAACCCTATCTCTACTAAAAATACAAAAAAACACAACAACAACAAAAAACATCTGGGCGTGGTGGTGAGCACCTGTAATCCCAGCTACTCAGTAGGCTGAGGCAGGAGAATCGCTTGAACCCGGGAGGTGGAGGTTGCAGTGAGCCGAGATTGTGCCATTGCACTCCAGCCTGGGCAACAGAGTCAGACTCTCTCTCAAAAAAAAAAAAAAAAAAAAAATTGTTTGCAGGCTGTGAGGTCAGTTCAGTTTGCAAGGCAGCCTGGTTGTCCCATGGACAAGCATTCAGTGTCTGTCAGGGCCCAGGAGCGAGTTGAAGCTCTTTCTCAAAGGAAGATCAGTTATTTTCCAGAGGGCATGGCTTTCTTGACAAATCTCAGAGGCTTCTGCAGTGTTCCTCCTGGGCTTGCAATAGACTCTGTCAGCATGGTGATCTAAGCATGATTGGATCTGGTGGGTCAAGCAGGCCAGGGGGCATATTGACTGACTTACCTTGCAGCCTAGACCAATTCAAGAATTTCCCTTACTCAGATTTCCTCTGAATGCTGACAGCCTTTCAGGTTACTGAGTAAATGGATGAGTGCATGACACTTAAAGATGATGTATGTTGCCCCCAAATTCCGAGAAAGGCACCAAGTACCATATTTCAACTCATCTAAGATGCCATCGGCCAGGCGCAGTGGCTCACACCTGTAATCCCAGCACTTTGGGAGGCCGAGGCGGGTGGATCACGAGCTCAGGAGATCGAGACCATCCTGGCTAACACAGTGAAACCCCGTCACTACTAAAAATACAAAAAAATTAGCCGGGTGTAGTGGCAGGCACCTGTAGTCCCAGCTGCTCGGGAGGCTGAGGCAGGAGAATGGCGTGAACCCGGGAGGTGGAGCTTGCAGTGAGCCGAGATCGCGCCACTGCACTCCATCCTGGGCGACAGAGTAAGACTCCATCTCAAAAAAAAAAAAAAAAAAGATGCCATCAACTGTAAGGCACATCTTCATTTATGTTCCACTATGAAAGAACATTTTTAAAAACACCATCAGGCCAGGCATGGTGGCTCATGCCTGTAATCCCAACACCCTAGAAGGCTGAGGCAGGAGGATCACTTAAGGCCAAGAGTTTGAGATGAGCTAGGCAACACAGTGAGACCCCATCTCTACAAAAAAATAAAAATAAAAAAATTAGCCAGGCGCAGAGGTGTGCACTTGTGGCCCCAGCTACATGGGAGGCTGAGGCAGGGAGATCTCTTGAGCCCAGGATGTCAAGGCTGCAGTGAGCCATGTTCATGCCACTGCACTCCAGCCTGGGTGACTGAGCGAGACCCTGTCTCAAAAAAAGAAAGAAAAAGAAAGAGAAAAAAACCCCACCATCAATTAAGCCATGATTACCATTAATTATAAGATGCATTGCCATTTCAGAGATGTTAAAATGGGGGACAGGGTATGATAACAACCTTGCGAATATACTAAATGCCACTGAATTGTTCACTTTAATTTTACATTAGGTAGATTTCATGTCAATAAATTATTTTTTAATGTGAAAAAATATGCATCTTGGCCGGGCGCGGTGGCTCAAGCCTGTAATCCCAGCACTTTGGGAGGCCGAGACGGGTGGATCACGAGGTCAGGAGATCGAGACCATCCTGGTCTACACGGTGAAACCCCGTCTCTACTAAAAAATACAAAAAAACTAGCCGGGCGAGATGGCGGGCGCCTGTAGTCCCAGCTACTCGGGAGGCTGAGGCAGGAGAATGGCGTAAACCCGGGAGGCGGAGCTTGCAGTGAGCCGAGATCGCGCCACTGCACTCCAGCCTGGGTGACAGAGCGAGACTCCGTCTCAAAAAAAAAAAAAAAAAAAAATGCATCTTAGAAACTATAACATATAGTATTATTCCTCTTTGTATGTTTGCAGGGTGTAAGGTGAAGCAGCTTGTTCTGAGGGAACATTGTGACATATCCTAGAACACTAGACCTCCAGAAACATGACTGAGATGTGTTTTCATGGGATTTGTAGTTTGTTCTTCAGTGTACCTGGGGGATTGTCTCCGGGACCCCTGTGTATACACAAATCCATGCATACTCAAGTCCTGCAGTTGGCCCTGCAGAACCCGTGCAGGCCGGGCACGGTGGCTCATGCCTGTAATCCCAGCACTTTGGGGGCCGGAGCGGGTGGATCACGAGGTCAAGAGATCGAGACCATCCTGGCCAACATGGTGAAACCCCGTCTCTACTAAAAATTTTAAAAATTTTTGATTTTTTTGGTTACATGTACCTGTAGTCCCGGCTACTTGGGAGGCTGAGGCAGGAGAATTGCTCGAACCCGGGAAGCAGAGGTAGCAGTGAGCCGAGATCGCGCCACTGCACTCTAGCGTGGCAATAGAGTGAGACTCCATCTCAAAGAAACAAACAAACAAAAAACAAAAGAACCCATGCATAAGTAGACACCTGCAGTTCAAACCCGTGTATTCAAGGGTCCACCGTACTTTATTTCAGTGAATCTAAGTTGCTTTGACCCTAGTGCATTCTTGATTTACCAGAAGGTGTCGGAACTATCACTTGTATTTCCTCCTGCTGACAGTGATTTTAAGAAGTCATGCATTAGCCACATCAGGGGAAGAGGAGCCATTTCTGCTGGCAGGAGAGAGGCTCAAGAGGGTAGAATCTGGGATGGCCTGAGTTATCTAAATGCCTTCTTTTCTGATCAGTACCCCAGCATTCACATGAGAGACCTGGCAGTGTGTGAATTTCACTCATATTGTGCTACAACAATTATCAGTATCACATTTCGAATTTCAGTTCCAGCTATAATCAGCTCCATGACTGCAAGAGATAAAGTATTTTTATCATACACATAGAAAATCAATGATTTGAGACTTAGCTTGAGCCAAATTTTAGGGTATTGAGCCTATCAGTCTTTTTTTTTTTTCAGTCTGACCAGAATAGTTAAAAGAAATCCCTCTTCACGGCCGGGCGCGGTGGCTCAAGCCTGTAATCCCAGCACTTTGGGAGGCCGAGACGGGCGGATCACGAGGTCAGGAGATCGAGACCATCCTGGCTAACACGGTGAAACCCCGTCTCTACTAAAAATACAAAAACTAGCCGGGCGAGGTGGTGGGCGCCTGTAGTCCCAGCTACTCGGGAGGCTGAGGCAGGAGAATGGCGTAAACCCAGGAGGCGGAGCTTGCAGTGAGCTGAGATCCGGTCACTGCACTCCAGTCCGGGCGACAGAGCGAGACTCTGCCTCAAAAAAAAAAAAAAAAAAATCCCTCTTCACTGCACAGTTCACAAATTCCCTCTGCCCCCACCTCCCATCAAATTCTGTGAGAAAAATTACTTGGTTCCCCAAAGTTTTGCCTTCAAGGAATCTATCATTCAGGTAATAATCAATTGAAGGTGATAATCTATTCTCTGCAAGCCAAATACTATCTTTCAGTTTAGCTAGATTTTTACTGCCCAAACCTAAATACCAAATTCATGCCTTTCTGATACCAATTCCTGTGTCAGCTACAAGTCATAGTTCTTAGTTATATTTTCCAGGAAGTACAAGCAGCCAAAATTGTTCCAAAAAGAGTTGGAGAACCAGATAGAACAACAACCATAGAAAAACAAGAATGAGTTACAATTTTGAAAGGTAACCGACTGAAAATTATAAATGGGTGAGTTCTATTTGACCTTCAAGTGACAGATTATTGTTAATTCAAGTCAACTTTATTTATTTATTTATTTATTTATTTATTTATTTATTGAGATGGAGTCTCGCTCTGTTGCCCAGGCTGGAGCCCAGTGGTGCGATCTCAGTTCACTGCAACCTCCACCTCCCGGGTTCGAGAGGTTCTCCTGCCTCAGCCTCCCGAGTAGCTGGGATTATAGATGCCCGCCACTACGCCCAGCTAATTTTTGTATTTTTAGTAGAGACGGAGCTTCACCATGTTGGCCAGGTTGGTCTCGAACTCCTGACCTCAAGTGATCTGCCCACCTCAGCCTCCCAAAGTTCTGGGATTATAGCCGTGAGCCACCGTGCCCAGCCTATTAAAGTTAACTTTAGAGCAGCAGTCCCCAACCTTTTTGGTGCCAGGGACCGCTTTTGTGGAAGACAATTTTTCTGCAGATGGATGGAAGGACGGAGTGGGGATGGTTTCAGAATGAAACAGTTCCACCTCAGATCATCATCAGGCATTAGATTCTCTTAAGGAAGACGCAACTGAGATCCCTCGCATGCGCAGTTCACAACAGGTTCGTGCCCCTTTGAGAATGTGATGCCACTGCTGATCTGACAGGAGGTGGAGCTCAGGCAATAATGCTCGCCCGTCCGCCGGTACCAGTCCATGGCCTGAGGGTTGGGGACACCAGCTTTAGAGCATATTAGTTAAAATTTTTCTCAGCTTATGAAAATAGCATAATATAAATACCAGAGCCTATCAAGAGGGCCTTTGAAGGATATGTAATTCTCATCTTATGTAAATTATTTAAGAAAGTAAGGGCCAGGCACAGTGGCTCACACATGGATTGCCAGCACTTTGGGAGGCTGAGGCAGGAGAATCACTTAAGGCCAGGGGTTCAAGACCAACCTGGGCAACATGGCAAGACCCTGTCTCTACAAAAAAAAAAAAAAAAAAAAAAAAAAGTAAAAATTAGCCAGGCATGGTGATATGCACCTGTAGTCCTAGCTACTCAGAAGGCTGAGGCAGGAGGATTGCCTGAGCCCAGGACGTGGACGCTGCACTCCAGGGCAACAAAGTAAGACCCTGTCAAAAAAAATAAAAATAAAAGGGAAAGAAGAAAAGAATGTAAGAAAAGATGGAATGCCACCCAGCACAATTTCCTGACTAATATATCATGAAACCAAAGCCAGACAACAGAAACAAAACAAAACAAAACAAAAAAACTCATTTATGAACAATAAAGCAAAAATCCTGAATAAAATGTTAATAAATTACATGCAGCATGGCCAGCACAGTGGCTCACACCTGTATGGCCAGCACTTTGGGAGGAGGGAGGATTGCTTGAGGCCAGGCATTTGAAACCAGCCTGGGCAGCATAAGCAAGACCCCATCTCTACAAAACTTTTTTTTTAAACTTAGCCTAGTATGGTAGCAGGCATGTGTAGTCCCAGCTGCTTGGGAGACTGAAGCAGGAGGATCACTTCAGCCTAGGAATTGGAGGCTGCAGTGCACTGTGATTGTGCCACTGCACTCAGCCTGGGTGACAGAGCAAGACGCTGTCCCAAAAAGCAACAACAACAAATTAAATATAACAGTGTATTAAAAGAACAATTCAGCCAGGCGTGATGGTTCATGTCTGTAATCCCAGCACTTCGGGAGGCCAAGGCAGGTGAATCAGTTGAGGTCAGGAGTTGGAGACCAGCCTGGCCAACATGGTGAAAACTCATCTCCACTAAAAATACAAAAATTGGCTGGGTATGGTGGTGTGTGCCTGTAATCGCAGCTACCCAGGAGGCTAAGGCGGAAGAATCACTCAAACCTGGGAGGCAGAGGTTGCAGTGAGCCGAGATTGCACCACTGCACCTGGGTGACAAAGCAAGACTCTGTCTAAAAAAAGAAAAAGAACAATTCATCAAGTCTAAGGAGGATTTATCCCAGCTTTGCTAAAATGGTTCAGCATTAGAATATATATATTTATTAATGATGTAAACATAAAAAACACAATTATCTGAGTAAATTAAATGCACATTTATAATATAAAAGAAGAAAAACTCTCCTAGCAAACTAGGGAAAAATGCTTCATTGATACATGTTTTGTTTTTAATAAAACAATGATAAAAACCTACAGCAAATGTTAGGTAATGGTGAAACAATAGAAGCTTTCCAACTGGAGTTAGAAGTAAGATGAGAATGTCCTTTACCACTACTGTTCAGAATGGCACCAGATGTTCTCTCTAATTCATGAAGAGAAAGAAGGCACTAAGAAGCATAAACATTAGAAAAAAAGAGACAAATTGTGATTATTTGCAGATGACACTATCGCTTATATAGAGAAACCTAAAAAAATCAATTGACAAACCATTAGAACTAGTAAGAGGATTCAGCAAGGTGAACACATACAAGATCAATGTACAAAATCAATAGCTTTCCTATATAACAGCAATAACCAATTAGAAAATGTAATCGAAAGTAAGATCCCATTCACCATAGCAACAAAAACTATTAAGCACCTAAGAATAAACCTGAAAATAGAATTTATTTGAAGCCCTTGGGAATAGTTCAACATTAGGAAAACTCAACAATCTAATTAATCACATCGATAAAATAAAATAGAAAACCACAGGCCGGGTGTGGTGGCTCACGCCTCTAATCCCAGCACTTTGGGAAGCCGAGGTGGGAGGAGTTCCTGAGCCCAGGAGTTCAAGACCAGCCTGGGCAACATGAAGAAAATCCCTCTCTACAAAAAATACAAAGATTAGTCAGGCATGGTGGTATACACCTGTAGTCCCAGCTAATTGGGAGGCAGAGATGGGAGGATGACTTGAGTCCAGGAGGCAGAGGCTGCAGTGAGCTGAGATTGTGCCATTATACTCCAGCCTGGGTGACAGAGCCAGCCCCTGTCTCAAAAGAAAAGAAAAGAAAAGATTGAAATCCACACAATTATATTTTACAGCAGTGGTGAAAATTCAAGAACCATTTCTAGTAAAAACACTAAGTAAAACAGGAGAAAAAGGACATTTCCTAATCATGATAAAGAGGTGTGTTTGTGTGTGGTTTTGTTTTCAGACACTAAGAGCAAACGTATTAATTGGCTAAATATTAAAAGCAATGCCATTAAAGACAAAAACAATGCAGGGACCATCACCATCCCTCAAAACTGTTTTGTGTTAAAATGGAACAGAGGATTTGACAGGGGGAATAAAAGCTTCATATAATAGACCCTTTTCAGGGTTTGCCATGTGTCCTCTGTAAACAAGACTACTTTGATTTTATATTCCACATAGGATGGAAATTGAAATTTCACCCAGAGACAGAGGCTGATCAAAAGGGTCTTTCCTCCTTTTCCCTATCAAAGCCATTGCCAAGCACTCACACTGCTCTTGTCCTCTGATTGAAGGAAAGAATGTTTAATTGTCCAAGAAGTCCTAAGACCCAGAGCTGCTTTTGCTTCTGTAGCAGTGGGGTCAGACCGGAGATGGGTGCCTGAAATGCCGCTAAGAACCTGTGGTCATAGGCCAGGTGCGGTGGCTCACGCCTGTAATCCCAGCACTTTGGGAGGCCGAGGCGGGTGGATCACCTGAAGTCGGGAGTTCGAGACCAGCTTGACCAGCGTGGAAAAACACCGTCTCTACTAAAAATACAAAATTAGCCGGGCGTGGTGGCATGCACCTGTAATCCCAGCTACTTGGGAGGCTGAGGCACGAGAATTGCTTGAACCCAGGAGGTGGAGGTTGCGGTGAGCTGAGATCATGCCATTGCACTCCAGCCTGGGCAACAAGGGCAAAACTCTGTCTCAAAAAAAAAAAAAAAAAAAAAAGAATCTGTGGACACAAACAGCTGCCAAAAAAACGGGGATGAGGTTGTGATTACTTTCTCACGCTCAGAAAGTGTAGGCATGTTTTGAAATCCTGTCCCTCTTACCTTGTTCTGTATACTATGAGCTAGGCTTATTCTTTTTTCTTTCTCTTTTTGAGAAAGGGTCTAGTTCTGTTGCCCAGGGTGCATGGAATGGGGTAATCATAGCTCATTGCAATTTTGAATATTTGGGCTCAAGCCCAAATCCTCCTGCCTCAGCCTCCTGAGTAGCTAGGACTATAGGTGTGCACCACCACACTCAGCTAATTTAATTATTTTTTATAGAAACAGAGTCTCACTGTGCTACCCAGGCCGGTCTTAAACTCCCGACCTCAAGTGATCCTCCCACCTCAGCCTCCCAAAGTGCTGGGATTTAGACATGAGCCACCACACCCAGCCAGCTTATTCTTTAAAAAAACAAACAAACAAACAAAAAACACTGAGATGGGTTCTAAACAAAGTTATCTGGGGGTCTTTCTAGCAGGGGGTGACCCGAAGTTACATGTTTGCCTCCCATCTCTAGGCAAGAGCACACACACCTTACTCTAGAGCGAAAGGCCAGAGTACGCTGGAGAGAACAGGGGAGTTGTTTGTATCCCTCCATATCCCCTCATGAAAACTGAGTACCGGAAACACTTTTTCTATTTTATAAATGAAGTGTTACCTGATTCTAGAATGACAAATAAAAACCAATTGAGATCTTTAAAGAAAATTGTTGTGGGGATGAGATTCTAAATAAAAAAAGGAAAAAAGGAGAGTGCCACCAGTTGAGTTCCTTGGAAGCAGACTCTGAAACAGAGCAGCGCGGTGGAAGTTTATTAGGGCATACTCTCAGTATCAACATCTGTGGAGGGAAAAAGAAAAGCATGACTAGGCAAAGGGGGAAGTGTGACAGTGACTGAAATCCCAACGAGGCCTTCCTTGATCCCATGGGTAGAATGACCCTTCAGAATTGTCTGTCCCCAGATGGGGTGAGGAGCCCAGGCCCTTATCTTCCCATGTCAGCCAGCCATCAGTTGTGAGCAATCCTGAGAAGGAGGCTATTCTTGAGTAAGGTAACGCTATTCAGTGAAACAATTTTAGCTTTCAGCTGCTGGGGAGACAGATCCATGTGGCATAGAACCCACCAAGCAAAGTAACAAGGACAGAAAAGGAAAAAAAAAAAAAAAAAAAAAAGGATGCATGTGATTGTTTCAACAAACCAGGGGACAAAATATCCCCCACAAACCTTAGAATATGAGCTGGTGCAACCAAACTACAGAAGGACTTGTGCAGTATCATCAACAGTGAAGGAGGAGGCACAGAGAAGCCAAAGGCTGAATTTAGAAATCACCAGCAAGTACTCACCTGTGAAAGGAAGGAGCCCACTCAGACTGGAGACCTTGGCTGGTGAAACGGAACAGTCACAGCTGGAGGCGGCTATGCATGTTCTGGTTTTCAGGTGAGTACAGTGGGAGTGCTGGAAGGCTTGAGGGAAGCAGGGCAGCCCGGGTCCTCAGTGCTCCAGAAAATCTCCAGAGAGGAACCTGAAGCCCTCACTCACTGAGGAAAATCTAAGTGAATAGTGTACAAATAGACCTGAACAAATAGCCTGGAGATGAAGGAGAAAGAAGGTGTAGATACCTGTTGGCAACAGAACAGGAGGGATATATATCCAAGACTATTGGCAAGGTGGCTACATTGGGCAAATATATTTCTTTTTTTTTTTTCTTGGAGACAGAGTCTCGCTCCATGCCCCAGACTGGAGTGCAGTGGCATGATCTTGGCTCACTGCAACCTCTGTCTCCTGGGTTCAAACAATTCTCCTGCCTCAGCCTCCTGAGTAGCTGGGATTACAGGTATGTGCCACCACACCTGGCTAATTTTTGTATTTTTAGTAGAGACAGGGTTTCACCATGTTGGCCAGACTGGTTTCAAACTCCTGATCTCAGGTGATCTGCCTGCCTCAGCCTCCCAAAGTGCTGAGATTACAGACATGAACCTCTACACTGGCCTGTAATGTAATATTTTTAAATGAACAAAGGAAATTAAGAAAATAATAGAAGCTATGAAAGAGTGATACAAAGTTAACATTTTAAAGCTCACTCAGAGTGGGTCAGCAGTAAGAAGACATAAAGAGAAAACAGAGCTTAGAAAATAATTAGAAATAACAGAAAAATGTTTCAGAAATAGACTAAACTGGAAGGAACAAAAGAGAGAATAATAAATAGCACTAAAAATTACACACAGTAAACAGAGGATGGAAAGGAGAAAAAAGAAAGGAATCAAGGCCCGTCCCAGTGGCTCATGCCTGTAATCCCAGCACTTTGGGAGGCCAAGGCTGACAGATCACTTGAGGCCAGGAGTTTGAGACCAGCCTGACCAACATAGTGAAACCCTGTCTCTACTAAAAATACAAAAAAAAAAAAAAAAAAAAAAAATTAGCTGACATGGTGGCGCACACCTATAATCTCAGCTACTCGGGAGTCTGAGGCAGGAGAATCACTTGAACCCAGGAGGCAGAGGTTGCAGTGAGCCAAAATCACACCACTGCACTCCAGCCTAGGTGACTCAGCAAGACTCTGTCTCAAAAAAAAAAAAAAAAGAAAAAGAAAAAAGAATCAAATGAAAATTAAGGGAGAAATAAGAAAAGGTTTGAGAGAAAGTGATATAGAGGACAGGCAAACATGATTCAGAATGTCTATAACAGGAGAACTTGAAAAAGAAAGTCGAAGCAATAAAACAAAGCAACTGCTAAGAACTGTAATTCAAGAAAACATTCCTGCAATGTAAGAAGATATATTGAAAGGGCATACCACATAACTGATAAAATTAGCCTGGAATGATCAACACTGAGACATATACTAATAAAAGCATTGAACTTTTCTCCATTGCTCTTAATCACAGGAAGAAAAATATTACTGAACTTTTTGACCTTTGGGCAGGAACTTATAAAATAAAATAAAAGAGGCCGGTCATGGTGGCTCACACCTGTAATCCCAGCACTTTGGGAGGCCAAGTGGGCAGATCACCTGAGGTCAGGAGTTTGAGACCAGCCTGGCCAACATGGTGAAAACCCGTCTCTACTAAAAATACAAAAAATTAGCTGGGTATCATGGTGGGCACCTGTAATCCCAGCTACTCAGGAGGCTGAGGCAGGAGAATCGCTTGAACCCGGGAGGCCGAGGTTTCAGTGAGCCAAGATTGCACCATTGCACTCCAGCCTGGTCGACAGAGTGAGACACCATCTCAAAAAAAAAAATCAGATTTTCATCAGAGTTTTCAATGGAAACACTTTATGTCAGGAGACAATAAGGTGACATGCTTAAAATATTCAATAAAATGTAAGCCAAGCATTTTTATCCAGCTGAGCTGACCATACAGTACAAAGGCCATGGATAAACTGTGACAAACACATAAGAACTCAGGAACTATCGTTCCCATGAGATTATTTCTGAGGAATCTACTAGAGAACAAGCTTCAGACATCAAGAAAAACATGGATACGCTTCAAAATGAGGATTAGTGGTAAACATTGAATATATTTAATTGTAACACTAAAAGTAAATATTGAGAAGAAAGGTGACAGAATGGTGTATAATTGTTATATGTGCTGACAATGTAGATAAAGTGCATCTGTGACAAATGGGGGAAGGCCAGGCATAGCGGCTCATGCCTGTAATCCCAGCACTTTGGGAAGCCGAGGTGGGAGGATCACCGGAGGCTAGGAGTTCAAAAACAGCCTGGGCAACATAGCAAGACTCCATCTCTACAAAAATAAATGTGTATAAAAACAAATAGCCAAATGTGATGGCACACACCTGTAGTCCCAGCTACTTGGGAGACTGAGGCAGGAGGATCGTTTGAGCCCAGGGGTTCAAGGCTGCAGTGAGCTATGATTCTGCCACTACACTCTAACTTGGGCAACAGAGTGAGGGAGGGAGGGAAGAAGGGAGAATATATGAAAAATAGGATAAACTCATCAATTGCTTTGTGGTTATAAAGAGGAAGTAATAATATACTACTTGACATAGATGTCAGGGAGAGGAAAGGGAAGATGAGGAAGTTGTAGCTAGTTAAGAATTTTAATATTTCTCAAAGCAGGGAACTAACAGACCATTATCTTTAAGAAGATGGAGGCCGGGCACGGTGGCTCAAGCCTGTAATCCCAGCACTTTGGGAGGCCGAGACGGGCGGATCATGAGGTCAGGAGATCGAGACCATCCTGGCTAACACGGTGAAACCCCGTCTCTACTAAAAAAAATACAAAAAACTAGCCGGGCGAGGTGGCGGGCACCTGTAATCCCAGCTACTCGGGAGGCTGAGGCAGGAGAATGGCGTGAACCTGGGAGGCGGAGCTTGCAGTGAGCTGAGATCCAGCCACTGCACTCCAGCCTGGGTGACAGAGTGAGACTCCGTCTCGGAAAAAAAAAAAAAAAAAAGAGATGGAAAATAGTATTTTGCAAATGTATTATTTTATTTATTTATTTAAGGAAAAGTTCTTGAACCTGGGAGGTGGAGGCTGCAGTGAGCCCAGATGGTGCCACTGCACTCCAGCCTGGGTGACAGAGTGAGACCCTGTCTAAAAAAGAAAGAAAGAAAGAAAGAAAGAAAGAGAGAGAGAGAGAGAGAGAGAGAAAGAAAGAGAAAGAAAGAAAGAAAGAAAGAAAGAAAGAAAGAAAGAAAGAAAGA